>NC_092854.1:600000-849968 GCF_039878825.1 Excalfactoria chinensis
GGGTCTGTTTAGCCTTGAGAAAAGAAGACTGAGAGGGGACGTGATCCAGGTCTATAAATATCTGAGGTGTGGGTGGCAAAGTGGCGAGACCAAACTCTTTTCAGCAGTGTGTGGAGACAGGACAAGGGGAAATGCCAAAAACTGGAGCGTAGGAAGTTCCGTACGAATGTGTGCAAGAACTTCTTTACAGTGAGGGTGACGGAGCACTGGAACAGGCTGCCCAACGGGGTTGTGGAGTCTCCTTGTCTGGAGATATTCAAGACTCGGCTGGACGCCTACCTGTGCGCCTACTTGGTGTTCCCCAGAGGTCAGTGCTGGTGCCTTTCCTCTTCAATACCTTTATTGTTGATCTGGATGAAGGCATCAAGTGAACCCTAAGTAAGTTTACAGATGACACCAAATTGGCTGGGAGTGTGGATCAGCCCGGAGTTAGCAAGGCCCTACTGAGGGATTTGGATTGGCTGGAGAGCTGGGCTGAAGCCAATGGGAAGAAGTACACCAAGACCAAATGCCACATCCTGCACTTTGGGACATGGAATGGACTTCCCAGGGGGGTGGTGGATTCACCAGTTCAATATATTCAAGGAATGAATGGATATTGTGTTGAAGAACATGGATTAGTAAGAGCTATTGGTGATAGGTGAACAGCTGAACTGGATGATCTTGTAGGTCTTTGCCAACCTTGGTGATTCTATGATTCTATGATATCGTGTCCTTATCTGTGTGCCCTTTTAGTTTCAACAAACACTCTCTGGGAGGACTTACCACATGTCTGGTATAAGTCACTGACCACTAGAAATCTGGTGTTAAATTCAACAGATTTTAATGTACTGTCATGATGCTGTTGTCTTTCAGGAGCTGTTGACCATGAAGATGCAGGGACATCTCAGGGGATACGAGTGGGAAGGATAAAAATGACATGCTTTGCTACTGAGCCGGGCCGGGCTCCTGGGACACAGGAAGCTCATAAAATTGTATGGTGCTGCAGAGAGACAGCTGTGCCCAGAAGCAGCTCATGTGCACAGCACAGCCTGCAGGTGACAGAAGGAGAGGAGAGAAAGGGGAGAGAGCTTGCAGGATGTGTATGCAGTGCGCAGGCTGTGAGCTCGGTGCAGGAGCATTGCTCACAGATCACGACATGGTAAGTCTCACTGCAGACCGTAAGCTGCTTTCCATAGAGGGTTATCTAAATGCGGGACATCCCATAGCAGATCTGGCTGTAGGCATGTTTCTTTATTGTGGAAAAAGACTTCTGCTTTAGCTAAGGGTTTCCATTCTGCAGTACGAAAGCACAGCCCTGAGTGCTGCGTGTCCCAGCATGGCTGCAGGCTGTGCAGCTGGGGCTGCAGGCAGGTGCCCAGGGCTGTTGTGCAGAGCAGGGTCCCTGCTGTGCCCCAGGGGCTGTGTGCCAGCTATGGGACTCTGCCGCCTGCCAGGCTCAGCACTCAGCCTGCCCGGTGAGCTGCCCAGGGTGCTGCGGGGAGACGTGTGGGGGGAAGGAGCCCCCCGGTAAAGGGGCTTGTGCTGCCACAGCTGCTGCCTGGGGCAGGGGATCACAGCTCCACTGCGCAACTGAATGTTTGTAAGGGTTCTTGGCAAATGGACAGTCAAGGCGGGGATTTTCCATGTCCTGTTCTCAGCGAAGGAAAGAGGATAGCGGGCAGAAATCTAAAAGGGGCTGTCAAATTTAAACACAACTCTGAGAATCCCCAGTACTTTCTCAGTCCATCGGTTGTTTTGTGAACAGTGTCAAAGAAAGTAGATTCAGCCTCTCTTTCCTGAAAGGATACAATCAGTTTCAGTTCTTGTGGTTTTCTGCAGACATTAATATTTCATACGTACTGCAAATAGTCTGATTTCCCTACGAGAAGCTGAAGTTCACAGAGACTGGTGCAGGAGTCTCAAAGACAACTTGAAGTAAACAGGAAAATATCCAGGAGGCTGAGCTATGATTTGGAAATGAGAAGAAAGTAAGAGGTCCCTAATCATCTACTCATTAAGTGACTGTGAATTTCATTGTCATGGTTTTCCATGAAAATAAATTCAAGTTCTGGAGTTAAATGAACTTTTTCCAAAGGAAAAGGCCATTTTTTATAGAACAGAAGTGAGCAGAAAGGAGAACTTTTATAGTATAGCTGGAGGAGTGTCTCAGAGAATGGTCTGCATTTGTCACTATTTTCTCCATTCTGAACAGAACTCCAAGCCCAGGAACAGCAGATGCCCAACAGCAGCTCCATCAGCGAGTTCCTCCTGCTGCCGTTGGCAGACACGCGGCAGCTGCAGCTCCTGCACTTCTGGCTCTTGCTGGGCATCTACCTGGCTGCCCTTCTGGGCAACGGCCTCATCAGCACAGCCGTAGCCTGCGACCAGCGCCTGCACACCCCCATGTACTTCTTCCTGCTCAACCTGGCCCTCCTCGACCTGGGCTGCATCTCCACCACTCTCCCCAAAGCCATGGCCAACACCCTCTGGGACACCAGGGCCATCTCCTACGCAGGATGTGCTGCACAGCTCTTTTTCTTTGTCTTGTTCATATCAGCAGAGTTTTCCGTTCTCACCATCATGTCCTATGACCGCTACGTTGCCATCTGCAAGCCCCTGCACTACGGGACCTTAATGGACAGCAGAGCTTGTGCCACCATGGCAGCAGCTGCCTGGGGCGCTGGGCTTCTCAATTCCCTGCTGCACACTGCCAGTACGTTTTCACTGCCTCTCTGCCAAGGCAATGTTGTCAACCAGTTTTTCTGTGAAATCCCACAGATCCTCAAGATCTCCTGCTCAGAATCAAATCTCAGGGAAGCTGTGTTTCTCATTTTTACTATCAGTTTAGTCTTTGGATGCTTTGTTTTCATAGTTGTGTCCTATGTGCAGATTTTCCTTGCCGTGCTGCGGATGCCCTCAGAGAAGGGACGGCACAAAGCCTTCTCCACATGTTTCCCTCACCTGGCTGTGGTCTCCCTGTTTCTCAGCACTGCATTTTTTGCCCACCTGAAGCCCCCATCAATTTCCTTTCCACTCCTGGACCTGACGGTGTCCCTTCTGTACTCAGTGGTTCCTCCAACACTGAACCCTATTATCTACAGCATGAGGAACAAGGAGATCAAACATGCTCTCAAGAAAGTGTTGCTGTACACACTAATCCAGCTTCAATAAAGTGCTCATCTTCTTCACACAATTCCCAGTGATTGTTTTTTATGTTTAGGTTTGATCATATTTTTGATTGTTTGTGATACAGTAATCTGCAAGAAAAGTTTATTTAAAAAGTTTATTATTAAAAGCAATTTATTTCACTAATTCTTTCCTACCTAATTTGCATTTCCTCACTCCAGGAACCCATGTAAACATGGAATCAGATTCTCTGAACAGGTCAAGAGATAAATAAAAAGCTTTAAATATAGACATTTCCTAGCTCTTCTCTCTTCCTACCTTGTTTGGGTCTGGGGGTGGTACAGCCACGGACAGCAGCACAGTGTGCTCTTTTCATTCCTGTTCTATTTACATTGCCACAGTGCTCTCAAGTCCTCATAGCTGTGCAGGCCTGAAGGTCTTTTTCTTTCTGACAACCATCCTGCTTTCTCTACAGCAGCACTCTGGGAGAGCAGTTAGTCGCCAGCAACATGAACAGCACTGTCAGAACTGGTCTCCTTGCTAGCACTTTAGTGGAGTTATCTAGATCAGTCTATGTCTATGACAGGGGGGAAAGTAGGCCCTTGGGATGCCTGGCCCTCAGCAAATGGGAAGCGAAAAGGGAATGCGGCAGTGAGATTGGAGCTGTGCCCAAGGAAACCAAAACAGCAGCGGCAATGACCTAAGCAGGAAAACTTTTTTTACTATGAAATGTGGAATACCAATAGGAAAAATTTCAAAACCATGACATTCCACCCCATATTCTACATCACTACATTATGCGTAGAAAACTTATCTATATAGAAATAAACAATAATTAAAATGTATTACACACACATGTCTGTATACGTACATATACAAGGAATTACTGACTGTACTCCCCCAAAATCAGATTCCCTTGTGGTACACATTGAACATCCCCATCCTTCTGCATCACTCACCAAGTGCACCCAGGCCCCTGGGCAAAAACAGTTCCACAGAGAGGTTTGCCAATTCCAGAGGCTGGAAGGACCCAAACAGCTTTTCCCAACATGTTCTTTACATGTACAGCATGGACCTTATCTCCTTCTATAGTGTGTAGGGGGCTGGATTGGCTAGGACCATCATGATTGACAGATCCTCTAGTATTGACTAAGCAAGTGGCTTCTGAACAATGCTTCTACCAGTGCTTCAATGTTCCACCACCCATTGATTTCAACATAGTTTTCAACAACCCATTCTTTCGTTCAATTTTACCAGAAACAGGTTCATGTTAGGGGATATGTGTGCCCCGTTGGCGCAGTAGTAGAAGTGCCGCTTGCAACACCGGAGTCCCGGGTTTGAATCTCACTGTGGAGCGAGTGGTAGAAATGCTGCTCTGCTACACAGAAGGCTTGAATCCCGGGAGTTGGACTCGATGATCTCTAAGGTCCCTTCCAACTCACATGATACTGTTATACTGTGATACTGTGATATGATAAATCTACTCACTGCTATGATCTTTGGCCCAAGTATTTATAAGGGAATTTTTGAAATGAGGTCCATTTATCAGACTCAGTTCTTTCTGGGGTGCCATGTTGCAACAGGACTTGTTTCTCAAGACCTAATATGGTCTTTCCAGAGGTAGCAAGGGGTATTGTGTATGTTTCAAGCCAACCAGTGGTTGCCACCAACATGGTAAGCACATAAGACTTACAATTGAGAGATCGTGGAAAGTGATATCATCAACCTGCCATGCCTCCCCATATTTATACTTTTGCCATCACCCTTCCCCCCAGAGAGGTTTCATTTTCTTGGCTTATTTTTAATTTAATTATGGCACATGTTTCACAGTCATGAATAACCTGAGCAATAGCATCCATAATTAAGTCCACCCTTGGTCTCTAACTCACCTATATGTCGCGTCTCTTCCTTGATGGCCTGAGGTCTTATGGGCCCATCAAGCTAGGAGTAATTCACCCTTGTTCTGCCAGTCCAAGTCTATTTGAGCCACCTCAATTCTGGCAGCTCGATCTACCTGATGGTTGTTTTGTTCTTCTTTGGTAGCCCGAATCTTGGGCATGTGTGCATCCACGTGATGCACCTTTACAACCATATCTTCTGTTTGAGCAGTAATGTCTTTCCACAGTTCTGCAGCCCAAATAGTTTTACTCTTCTGTTGCCAGTTATATTGTTCCCACTGCTGTAACCACCCCCATAAGGCATTTGCCACCATCCATGAGTCAGGATAAAGATAAAGCACTGGCCACCTCTCCCGTTCAGCAACAAGTAAGGCCAGCTGAACAGCCTTTACCTCTGCCAACTGATTTGATTCTCCTTTACCTTCAGTGACCTCTGCAACCTGTTGTGAGGGGCTCCACACAGCAGCTTTCCATCTGCAATGCTTCCCTACAATACGACATGATCCATCAGTGAACAGGGCATATTTCTTTTCATTTTCTGGTAGTTCATTGCATGGTGGGGCCTCTTTAGCACGTGACACTTCTTCTGCTGGTGATGTTCTAAACTTTTTACCTTCAGGCCAGTCCATCCTCTAATATTCTTTGAGATCAGTGCAAAGCAGGTGGATGACACTTGATAGCAGTTTCACACGTAAGGTTCTCCACGGGAAACCCCCTGATAATGATGAGTCCAGACCACTCTCAGAGACACTCCTCCTGCTACACTATCAACATTTGACTTTCCCTTTGGAAAATATTCATTTAACTCCAGAACTAGAATTTAAATTCATGAGCTTCACCATCCTTTAAGGAACAGAGGATTATGGAGCTCTTAATTTCTTCTCACTTCCTAATCATGTCCCAGCCTCCTGGAGGGTGTGACAGCTCAGAAAACAAGCAATTGCCTAAAGAAGAATTTGGGAGTCTCAGAGATGTGTTCAAATTTGACAGCCCCGTTTAGATTTCTGCTTCCAGTCCTTTCCCCTTCCTTCCAAACTGACTTTACAGGGACATTACTGGAATTTGCTCCATCTCCCAATAGTCTGATGGACTCCGTTGTCAACTCCTTCACTGTGATTCTATCTATCCCATCCTATCACTGTCTAACTCATTTCTTGTACAAATATTCCCTGAGATAGGTAAGCATCAATAGATGCAGCTTGGACATGGCATGCAGTTGATCACTGTGTTTCACTGTTCATTCAATTGCATGACCTTTCCTTCTGTTTGTTGGCCAAAATAAATAAATAAATAAAATAGAATACTTTCCTTGCCCATGTGCAGCTGGTTCTCTGAGGAAAGCCAGTGGGAGCTGGTGCAAAGGAGGTTTAACACTGAGCGGGTGACTGCAGAGGAGAAGAGTGATGTGAGGAAAAGTGATGCAAGTCCCATGGGGCCAATGTGAGTAGAATTGGGGTGGGGAGGTTGAGGAGGACCATTGTCCACATAGTAACGGAATAGAACTCATTCAGGACATCCTGGATTGATATCCACTGTACAGTGCTGCTTCAACGTCTTCTTTAAACTCATCTATAAATAGATAATAAATGCCTGCTGGATTCCTGCTCTTTGAGCTCTCTTCAGTTACCTCTCCATTTTGCTGAACAAGTTCTGAAAACCTGAAGAAGATGACAGGAAGGCACAAGACACAGGAGGCTCTTTGGGTTATTATTGGCCCCAGGGTGCTTTTGGTTCCGAGTCCATCACCTCCAGTGCAGAGAGAAGACTGCACAAAGTACTCAGCAAGACAAAGTCAGAAGTAACAGTGAAGTTTCTTGGAGTATTAATGGGCCCACTGAGGGCCATTACCAAGAAAGCTTCCCTAGGTAATTGTTAGAGAAGATAATTGGAAGCCATGAGTACAGGCAGGCAAAGGCACTGGCATGGTGGCTCTGATGCTAAGAAACCTCTCCTTTGTCTTATGAAGCAGAAAGGCCAAGCCCTGATTCCCATATCCTTGGCAGGGAGATCCTGTCTCTCATGTTGGCTCAGAACCTTCCTGGGGTGGTGGGATGGAGGTCTGTATGATGTTGAAGGAAAGACACTGGGACAGAAGATCGCAGCCTCTGCATGTGGTGTAAGGATGCTGTGAAACTCATATCCAATGTGTGCCCTGTATCTCATCACAGGATGTGGGATGTGAGAAGGGCCCAGTCTGAACAAGCAGTCAGTCTCATTGAAACTCTGAACTTCACATCTCTCAGTTCTGGTGACATCCAATGCACACTCTCCCATAATTTGATGTCTTTTATGTTCTGCGGTACCCAGAAGTGCCCCTACTGCTCCAGGTGAGGATGTTACACTGCAGAGCAGAGAGGGGTGATCCTTTCCCTCACCCAGCTGGCAATAACTTGCATGATGTGCTCCACGGGACAGTTGGCCTTCCCGGCTTCCTGAGCACACTGCAGACTCACATTCAATTTGATGCTGAGCAGGACCCCCAATCCTTTTCATTCAGAATGCCCTTCAATGTTCCATATCCAGTCTGCGTGCATGTCCAGTGTTGCCCCTACCCAGGTGCATAATCAGGCACTTGTTCTTGTTATGCTTTATGCACTTGGTGCTTACTACCAACTGGTACCCATTTCTCTCACTTGTCCAGATCTCTCTGCATGTCCTGTCCATCCTCAGTGGAGGCAACAGCACCTCCTCATCTGGTCTCATCAGCAAACTTGCTCAGAACATCTTCTAGTCCTGCATGCAAGTCATCCACAAAAACATGGAAGAGAATAGCTTTTAAATGGAGCCCCGGGGAACCCTGACAGTGACCCGATGAAACCCATTGACTATAATCTCTTGGGCCTGACCTATTGGCCAACTCCTCACCCACCATGTTCTATTTCTGTCTAGCCATATGCAGGACATTCTGTCCAGAAGGGTGCTGTGAGAAAAAGTATCAAAAGCTCTACTGAAATCCTCAAGGATAACATCAACTGGCTTCCCTTGGTCAGCTAAAGGGATAAACGTGTCACAATAAGACCTTAAGTTAAACAGGAATTACCCCTCGTGAACTTGTGTTGGCTGCAACCTATGACAGAATTGTCCTTCAGCTGTTTTTCCATAACTACCATCATCTTTTTCTCCATAATTTTACCAAGCACTGGAGTGAGACTGACAGGTTCATAATTGCCCATGTCATCTTTCTTGCTCTTCCTTACAATGAGACAACATTTGCCAGCTTCCTGTCAACTGGTGTGACCCTAGACTGAATTAGATGCAATTGAAATGAGAGCCCAGAGCATACTAAAGAGTAATCATTGATCGAACTTAGATGTGCCATAGTTTTCCAGTGCCTTGAACTCCCGAGTATGCCACTGATGGAGCAGAGAGGAAGAAATGCCTCTTCTGTTGTGAGCTCATCCATTTGGTAGCAGAATAACACTGCCTGATACATGAGGACTATGCCTCTTCTCTGCTCTTCTCTGCTCTGCTCTTCTCACAGAGGAGTGGTGCGGGGGGTTGCTCTCATGTCAGTGCAGATTAACTCACTTTCCCTTTAACTCCTTTTCCTCTGTAAACTATTGCACTATTTGTACCCTCATTTACACTTCCACATACCCTCAAGTGCACTTCCATATGCCATCAACAATTACAGTTCCTTTTACCATCAAAAGTGTTTGTCAAACAACACTGTTTTTTAGTTCCCATATACACCCTTAATACCATCTATCTTTCCATGAACAGTCTGTATTATTCAGTTATAAACACATCACAGCAGAACCAACACTCATTGGCCCACCTCTCTCACACACTTCCCTGCAAACAGAGCATAGTATTATATAAATGGGTTGACACTCATTAAAAAAAGGATATTAAAAAGGTTTATTTATTTATTTATTTGTTTGTTTATTTTAAGTATGTTAAGATTAACAGGAAGACTAGTGAGATTGTGGGTCCCCTACTAAGTGAGGGGGGTGTTCTGGTAATGGGGGATGCTGTGAAGGTGGAGATACTGAAGGCCTTCTTTGCTTCCATCTTCTGTGAGAAAGCTCTCCCTCAACCATCCCAAACCTTGGAGCTTAGTATGAGGGTCTGTGGAATGGAAGACTTGTCTTTACTCAGGGAAGAGCTGGTCCATGAGCGCCTAGGTCACAATAACGTTCATAAAGACATAGGGCCCAATGGGGTGTATCCACGGATGCTGAGGGAGCTAGCAGCGGTGATTTCTGCACCACTCTCTATCATCTTTGAGAGGTCTTGGGGAATAGGGGAGGAGTCTGAAGACTGGAGGATAGCCAGTGTCACTCTGGTCTTCAAAAAGGGCAAGAAGGAAGAACCGGGCAATTACAGGCTAGGCAGCCTCAGCTCTGTCCCTGGAATGGTGCTGAAACAGCTTGTGCTGGAAGCCATCTCCAGACAGTTGGATGAAAAGGAGGTTGTCAGGAGTAGTCAGCATGGGTTCACCAAGGAGAGGTCATGCTCAATCAACCTGACAGCCTTCTATGACATTGTCACCGGCTGTGTGGATGAGGGGAGAGTGGTGGATGTCTTCTACCTTGATTTCAGCAAGGCATTTGATACTGTCTCCTACGAAAGTTTGCTTAGAAGAAAGCTGAGGGCATGTGGGATAGATGAATGGATAGTGAGGTGAGTTGAGAACTGGCTGACTGGCAGAGCACAAAGGGTCGTCGTTGGTGGTGCAGAGCCCAGTTGGAGAACTGTTAGTAGCGGTGTTCCCCAGCTGTCAGTGCTGGGTCCCGTCTTTCTCAACCTCTTTATCAGTGTTCTTGACAAGAGGATAGTGGCCACCCTCAGCAAGTTTGCTGATGACAGGAAGTTGGGAGGACTGGCTGACATACCTGAAGTCTGTGCTGTCATTCAGCGAGGCCTGGCAGGCTGGAGAGCTGAGCAGTAATAAACCAGATGAGGTTTAACAAAAGATAGTGGAGAGTCTTGCACCTAGGGAGGTATAATTGCATGCACAAGGACAGGTTGGGGGAAGACCTGCTGCAGAGGAGCTCTGCAGAGAGGGACCTGGGTATCCTGATGGACAACAGGTTGGCCATGAGCCAGCAGTGTGCCCTCGTGGCCAAAAAGGCCAATGGCATTCTGGGGTGCATACAAAATACGGTGGCCAGGGTGTCGAGGGAGATGATCCTTCGCTTCTAATCTGCTTTGGTAAGGCCTCATCTGGAGTTCTGTGACCAGTTCTGGGCTCACCATTATAAAAAAAATACACGGATCTCTTGGAAAGAGTGATGCAAAGGGCTACAGAGATGGTGAAGGGCCTGGAGCATCTCCCCTATGAAGAAAAACTATGTGAACTGGATCTGTTTAGCCTTGAGAAAAGAAGACTGAGAGGGGATCTAATCCAGGTCTATAAATATCTGAGGTGTGGGTGGCAAAGTGGCGAGACCAAACACTTTTCAGCAGTGTGTAGACAGGACAAGGGGAAATGTCCAGAAACTGGAGCATAGGAAATTCCGCATGAATGTGTGCAAGAACTTCTTTACAATGAGAGTGACGGAGCACTGGAACAGGCTGCCCAACAGGGTTGTGGAGTCTCCTTGTCTGGAGATATTCAAGACTCGGCTGGACGCCTACCTGTGCGCCTACTTGGTGTTCCCCAGAGGTCAGTGCTGGTGCCTTTCCTCTTCAATACCTTTATTGTTGATCTGGATGAAGGCATCAAGTGCACCCTCAGTAAGTTTACAGATGACACCAAATTGGCTGGGAGTGTGGATCAGCCTGGAGTTAGCAAGGCCCTACTGAGGGATCTGGACAGGCTGGAGAGCTGGGCTGAAGCCAATAGGATGAGGTTCACTAGGCCAAATGCCATGTCCTGCTCTTTGGGACCTGGAATGGACTGCTCAGGGTGTTGGTGGTGTCACCAACCCTGGAAGTGTTCAAGGAATGACTGGATGTTGTGTTGAGGGACATGGATTAGTGGGAGCTATTGGTGGTAGATGAACAGTTGGACTGGATGCTCTTTAAGGTCTTTTGAAACCATGGTGATTCTATGATTCAATGGTATTGTGTCCTTCTCTGGGTGCCCTTTTAGTTTCAGCAAACACTCTCTGGGAGGACTCACCACATGTCTGGAACTAGTCACTGACCACTAGAAATCTGGTGTTAAATTAAACAGACATTAATGTACTGCTATGATGCTGTTGTCTTTCAGGAGATGTTTGCCATGAGGACCCAGGGAGATCTCAGGGGAGACAAGTAAGAAGAATCAAAATGATAGCCTCTGCTATCATTTTGGAGTGGGAAGGATAAAGATGACATCCTCTGCTGCTGAGCTGGGCTGGGCTCCTGGGACACAGCGAGCTCATACAAGTGGGCAGCGCTGCAGAGAGACAGCTGTGCCCAGGAGCAGCTCATGTGCACAGCACAGCCTGCAGGTGACAGAAAGAGAGGAGAGAAAGGGGAGAAAGCTTGCAGGATGTGAATGGTGTGAGCGGGCTGTGAGCTTGGTGCAGGAGCATTGCTGACCATGACACGGTAAGTCTCACTGCAGACCGTGAGCTGCTTTTCATAGAGGGTTAACTAAATTATGACATCCCATAGCAGATCTGGCTGTAGGCACTGCATGTTTCTTTACTGTGGAAAAAGACTTGTGCTCCAGCTGAGGGCTTCCGTGCTGCAGTATCAGAGCACAGCCCTGAGGGTTGCATGTCCCAGCACGGCTGCAGGCTGTGCATGTGGGGCTGCAGGCGGGTGCCCAGGGCTGTCCTGCAGAGCAGGGTCCCTGCTGTGCCCCAGGGGCTGTGTGCCGGCTATGGGACTCTGCCGCCTGCCAGGCTCAGCACTCAGCCTGCCCGGGGAGCTGTCCAGGGTGCTGCGGGGAGACGTGTGGGGGGAAGGAGCCCCCCGGCAGGGCTTGTGCTGCCACAGCTGCTGCCTGGGGCAGGGGATCACAGCTCCACTGCACAGCAGGATGTTTGTAAGGGTTCTTTGCAAGAGGAGAGAGCCAAGGCAGGGATTTTCCATTTCCTGTTCTGCTGGAACGCAAAAAGGATTGTTTGCAGAAATCTAAAAGGGGCTGTCAATTTTGAGCACAGCTCTGAGACTCCCAAATATTTCTTCAATCCTTTGGTTGTTTTGTGAACAGTCACACAGAATGCACAGAATGTGCATTTAGCCTCTCCTTCCTAAAAAGATAAAAGTTATCTCTGTTTTCTGCAGACATTAATACTACACTTGTCCTGAAAACATGCTGATTTCACTAAGAAAAACTAAATTGCACAGAGGCTGGGGCTGGGGTCACGAGAAGCTGCTGGAATAGAGAGGAAAATATCCAGGAGGCTGGGATATGATAAGAATATGAGAAGAAATTAAGAACTGCCTAATCTTCTACTCCTAAAGAGATGGTGAAGCTCACAAAAGCTGGATTTAAATGAACATTTTCCAAAGGGAAAGGAGAACTTTTATAGTATGGCAGGAGCAGAGTTTCTGAGAATAATCTGTAGTGGTCATTATCTTCTGTGCTCTGAGCAGGACTCCAAGCCCAGGATCAGCAGATGCCCAACAGCAGCTCCATCAGCAAGTTCCTCCTGCTGCCGTTGGCAGAAACGCGGCAGCTGCAGCTCCTGCACTTCTGGCTCTTGCTGGGCATCTACCTGGCTGCCCTCCTGGGCAACGGCCTCATCAGCACAGCCGTAGCCTGCGACCACCGCCTGCACACCCCCATGTACTTCTTCCTGCTCAACCTGGCCCTCCTCGACCTGGGCTGCATCTCCACCACTCTCCCCAAAGCCATGGCCAACGCCCTCTGGGACACCAGGGCCATCTCCTACGCAGGATGTGCTGCACAGATCTTTTTCCTTCTCTTCTTCCTCTCAGCAGAGTGTTCCCTTCTCACCATCATGTCCTATGACCGCTACGTTGCCATCTGCAAGCCCCTGCACTACGGGACCTTGATGGACAGCAGAGCTTGTGCCACCATGGCAGCAGCTGCCTGGAGCGCTGGGTTTCTCAATTCCCTGCTGCACACTGCCAGTACGTTTTCACTGCCTCTCTGCCAAGGCAGTGTTGTCAACCAGTTTTTCTGTGAAATCCCCCAGATCCTCAAGCTCTCCTGCTCAGGCTCCTACTTCAGGGAAGTTGTGCTTCTCATTTTTAGTGCCAGTTTAGCCTTTGGGTGCTTTGTTTTCATAGTTCTGTCCTATGTGCAGATATTCCTTGCTGTGCTGAGGATACCCTCTGAGCTGGGACGGCACAAAGTCTTCTCCACGTGCCTCCCTCACCTGGCTGTGGTCTCCCTGTTTCTCAGCACTGCCTTTTTTGCCCACCTGAAGCCCCCCTCCATTTCCTCCCCATTCATGGACCTGATGGTGGCACTTCTGTACTCAGTGGTGCCTCCAGCACTGAACCCCCTCATCTACAGCATGAGGAACCAGGAAGTCAAGGATGCAGTGAGGAAAGTGATGACCAGATGTGTTTCAAAAACACTGAACTGCCCATAATGCAGCTTTTTACTGTTACAAACCCTTTGTTTTGTTTTGTTTTGATCAGTTTTTATAAGTGCAATGTATTAAATCTGATTCCTTTTTTAAAATACTGTAATGCTTTTCACTAAAACGTCATTATTCAAATCAGTTCCTCTTCAGCTTGTCCCTTTGTTGTGTAGCCCAGATACTCTGCACATAATGAATGAGGCTCCCTGTGAAGCTTAACAGAATAAAGGACGTGCAGCGACTCTGTCTGTCCTCCTTCTTGTGAGACATTTCTGGAGCTGTTGGGGTCGGATGTTCTAAGAAACCCACAGTCCAGCAGGAAGCACACGGCTGTTCATCAGACTGTGTGGTGACTTCAGCCTGCAACAGCTGACAGGACATCCCTGGGGTCCTGGCTGGGGTCTGTGCTTTCAGGTTCACGTCTGTCAGTGCCTCTGTGTTGTGGTGTTGTGATTTCTGTTGTTGGTATTCCACAACAGAATATCATGCAGAACAGTGGCAGCTGAAGAGTTAACGTCCTCTTTCCTTGTTACCACCATTTATGGCATTTTGGGTTCCTGTGGGGGGAGAGAGGGCGGGGGCCCGAGGTCAGCATCCCTGGAGGACTTGGAGTGAAGAGGAAGCAGGGTGGGATTTCAGACCGGATCCCAGCCGCTCTCTGCCTCTGGCCTTCTCAGCTCCCCACAGAGAAAAGCACATGCTGCCCTCACACTATCATGGTTTGACTCCCGTTTTGGGTACTCTTCTCTTTCTTGTTTTGTTTGATTTGGTTACATTTAGTAAATTACTGTTCCTCCTCAGATTGTTGCCATTGTGTTTTCTCTTTGTTAAAACTGTATGCTCACTCTCTGCTGTTCCCCCTCTCCTGGATCTTGTGGCCAGCACAGGCCAGGTCACAGCAAACCCCCCCCCCCTTTTTTTTTTTTTTTTTTTCCCTTTGCTCCTTTCTCTATTCTTTTTTCTTTTCCCGGGCCGTGTGCCCCCTGCCATGGCCTTACATCTAGGGTATGACAACTATTGGTGGAGAGTGCAGGCAACTATGGGCATCTACTTCATTTTAAGAGCATTGTATAGAGGACTAAGGACCATTATGTTCCTTGGAACTTGCTGATTTCTTTTTAAGCTCCTCATGTTCTGTGTCAGAGTTGCACATACCTATAATCAGTTAAGGGCACGGATGGAGATACCTGCCTGGTCCCTGTCCATCCTAGTTAATTTAACTGACAATACAGTGTTTGGACTGGTCACCAGGTGCTCATCCCAGTTCCTTATGCATGTTCAGGGTGCCAGCTTAAGTACCATGCTGTCAGTCTCTCTGAATGCATTCCTTGTAATTGTAATTTACATTATGTCGGGAAAGCCTTACCCAGAACCAGAGAATGCTGAGTGGTACGGAAAATGGAGAGGTTTAGGAGAGAGCTTAGAAGTGTGGGGACACCCAGTGTCATGGGATTTTACTCTTGAACACCCATGGGACCCTGAGAAACAAAGCAAGTATCTGAGTGAGGGATGGTGCAGCTCAGAAAGATCTGAGGAGGAATGGCTTATCTGGGGCTTGGCTTGTGCTTACTGAACTCTATATAATATTAGTGTGGAGAGAGGGAGTTTCCAAACTGAGACTCAAACAAAAAGGGTAAACCTCCAGGTCAATCTTGGTCAATCACAGGAGGCACCAGTGTCAGTGTCAGTTGCCTGCGTGGAAGGCATGAAGTGGAAATGGGTGTCCTCACGCCTGGAACAGAAAGAAAAAGAAATGGAGGAAGAAGAGGAAGATCCAGGCGAGGGGCCCTCCTCAAAACCTCCCATGCAGAAAGGCAGCGGAGAAAAGTAAGAGGCATGGAGAGCAGAGTGATAAGGAGGGAGTCACAGTGCCCACCCCTGAAAATGACTGAAATCCAAGGCACAAGAAAGGAGTTCATGAGATACTCAGATGAAACTGTTGTTGCCTGGTTGCTTTGGTGTTGGGACAACGGGGCCAGTAGTGTGTCCCTAGGGAGTAATGAAGCTCATCAACTAGGAAACATTGCCCAAGACCCTGCTATTGACAGAGGGATTGGTAGATGTCTGGATGGAGTCACCACCGTCTGGGAAAGAATATTATTTGTTGTGAAGTAAAGATTGAATGAGGGGATTGAGTGCACCCTCAGTAAGTTTGCAGACGACTGGGAGGGAGTGTTGATCTGCCTGAGGGGAGAAGGGCACTACAGAGGGACCTGGATAGACTTGATCGATGGGCCAAGGTTAATGGAATGAGTTTCAACAGGGACAAGTGTTGGGTCCTGCATTTTGGTCACAACAACCCCAGGCAACCCTACAGGCTTGGGGAGGTGTGGCTGGAAAGTTCCCAGACAGAAAGGGACCTTGGTGTGCTGATGGACAGTCAGCTGAATATGAGCCAGCAGTGTGCCCAGGTGGCCAAGAGGGCCAATGGCATCCTGGCTTGTATTAAGAATGGTGTGGTGAGCAGGACTAAGGGAGTCATCCTGCCCCTGTACTTGGCATTGGTGAGGCCTCACCTCGAGTACTGTGTCCAGTTTTGGGCACCTCAGCACAAGAAAGACATGGAGGTACTGGAGCAGGTCCAGAGAAGGGCAACGAGGCTCGTGAAGGGCTTGGAGAATCAGCCCTATGAGGAGAGGCTATAAGGAAGCTGGGGCTGTTTAGTCTGAGGAAGAGGAGGCTGAGGGGAGACCTGAAAGGTTCTTACAGTGAGAGTGGGGCAGGTCTCTTCTCACTAGTGACATGTGACAGGACGAGGGGAAATGGCCTCAAGTTGCACCAGGGCAAGTTTAGGTTGGATATTAGGAAGAACTTCTTTACAGAAAGGGTGGTTAGGTACTGGAATGGGCTCCCCAGGGAGGTGGTTGAATCGCCATCCCTGGATGAGTTTAAGAGCCGTTTGGATGTGGTGCTCAGGGATATGATTTAGCAGAAGATTTTTAGCAGATTTTTTTGTTGTGTTTTGTTGTTGTTATTTTTAGAGATAGGCTTCTGGTTAGGCTGCGGTTGGACTTGATCTTCAAGGTCTTTTCCAACCTGAGTAATTCTATGATTCTGTGATTCTATGATATCCTTTCAAAGTTGATCTGGAGCCTGGGCTGAGAAGATGGAATACTGTTGAGAAAGACACCCAGTATTTGAGAGAAACAGCCATAGATCCCACATTTGTTTCTAATGATCTACACCAAGACCATGATCCTGAGAGTGTGACAAGTACACCTGAAATATGGTGGAAGCTCACAAGAGCAACACTGGAGAGGTATGCCATTTCTTCGGTAGCAACGACCAATACGAAGACCTAGACAGAAGACCCCCAATTTTTGAACCGATTCTAACACTTCAAAACTTGGAACAAAAATTACCACCATCCCATGTGTAATCGGGTTATCTAGATTTACTCGTGATAGGGGCTGCTGTCCCTGGAAGGAGGGAAATGAACAAAAACAATGGCAACAATCTAAGGAAAGAACTTATTTTACTAAATACGAATAATATTGGAATACAAGGTGACACAATATGATACAATATAACTACAACTACTAAATCAAACAAGACAGAGAAAAAAGAGAGAAAAAAGTGTCCCCGAGAACCGGGAGGCCTACTGCGATCTCTAGGCGACAGGCTGGAACGTTGCTGATAGAGGGAGACGGCAGGGATGGAGCGCTCCAAAGCGATAGACAGAGTGAAAAGAAGGATGTTCCAGCCTGGGAGTGAGATTACATATGTGTCCTCCTCCTCTGGTGATTCGTCTCTGGCCGCGTCGTCCCCTGGGATATGTAGTTTCCTCCAAGAGGTGAGTACTCGGGATGCTGCCATTCCACAGATCTGGAGCATGAACCTTCCACACTTCCGCATACCCTCTGTTACACTTCCGCATACCCTCTGTTACACTTCCACATACCCTCTGTTACACTTCCACATACCCTCTGTTACACTTCCACATACCCTCTGTTACACTTCCGCATACCCTCTGTTACACTTCCGCATACCCTCTGTTACACTTCTGCATACCCTCTGTTACACTTCCGCATATACTCTGTTACACTTCCACATACCCTCTGTTACACTTTCTTATACCACCAAAACAGTTTACCACTATTTGTACCCTCAGTTAATGATTCATACCGCACATGATGTCATGATGTAGAATATTGACAGCACAAAACCATGACACCATGCCTCCATATCTGCCATCTGCCAAATGGCAGAAATACTAGATAAAATGGAGAAGAGACAGGATGTCTTGTGGGAGGAATTGTCCCTGGCAATTAATCGTGATGAACCTGTGGCAGTATCAGAAATACCTGATGAAGACCAGGATAATCAAAAGAATCTGTTGAAGAAGCTGGTCAAACTGATAAAAGTCTCAGCTGTCAAAGGCAAGCATCCCTGTCACAGAGTTATCTAGATCAATCTATGTCCATGATGGGGGGGAAAAAGCAGGGGGACAGTAGGCCCATTGGCCCCCTGGCTTCCAAATAAATGGGAAGGGAAAAAGAGAAAGGGGTAGGGAGATGGGAGCTGGGCTCAAGGAAGCAAACAGAGAAACAGCAACAATCTAAGGAGGAAAACTTATTTTACTGTGATACTGGAATACAAGATAACACAATATAATACAATCTAATTGAAATTGAGGCTAATAAATCAAGTAAAATAAGAGAGAGAAAGAGAGAGTTTTCCAAAGACTGAGAGGCCTGCTTTGAAATTGAAGTTGCACAGCTTGGAAGCACACCCACACCCATGAGGTCCTCTGGGATAGCAAAATATACCAATAGCTAAAATTACAAAACCATGACACCTAGAAATTTGGCTAGAAAGCCAAAGCAGTGGACCTAATGCTCCTCCACCCTTTGCAAAACTATAACACTGAGTGATGACTTGGCCTTTAAAATATGTTTACTCAAACTTCTCGGTAAGGATGGAATTCACATCTCCTTTGCCTCTTCCTTTCTTTCCTCCCTCCTCTGTCCCCAAGAGCTTTTCAGGTGAGAGATTTCCTTGGAGAGCATTGAAGAGAGGTACTTAAATGGTTTCCTTCTCAGAGCTGCTTTCTGCTGTGGGTCTGTGAACACACTGCTGTCTGTACCCATTATCCAGGCAGAGCAGTTCACTCGTAGGCAAGGAATAGCTAGAGAGAATTGGATGGGATTACACAGAGCAAGTGCTGAAAGCTTTACATTCAACATTTCTTCTAAAGTCTGTGCCCTAACACATCCCTGCTGGGGAATGCAGGTAATAAGATAAAATCATACGGCTCATCCACAAGAAAATTAGACCTGCAAATACAGAAGAGGTAGGTTTTTCAGCTTATCTGACTTCGTTCTTTATTTTTATTATGCCCCTTCATCCTTTCCCCTTCCCTTTCCCTTTCCCTTTCCCTTTCCCTTTCCCTTTCCCTACACCTTCCACTCCCCCCCCCCCCCCCGCCTTCCCTTCCACAAACTACATAAGGAGCAATAAGGAGAAGGCAATTTTTTTTAATCCTTTCTGAAATGTTAGGTGTTCCATGTTGTGTTTATTTCATTTTGTAGGTGGCTGAATTACATCATAGACCAGTGAAGTCCTGGAAAATATTCTTGAAGGGGTAAGACAGAACCTTTGGGAATCCTCTACTGAATTTGTCATATCTGCCATCAGAAATAAGTAGGCATCTCTGCTGTGAATTAGACAGCTTCCTCCTCAGGTTATGGGTTGTGGGTTTCCTTCAGGGAATCCTGGGTTTTCACCATTTCGGTGTTTCCTGAGGGTGCTTTATTTATTTATTTTATTTATTTATTTTCCTGGCTCACTCAACAGTCTCTGATTCTGCTGTAATGTTAAAGTGGTTCTGCAGAGCTTGAGTTCACTGCATCATTCCATATTGTTCTCTGCTCAGGGATCACCTGCACACCCAGGGAGAACTGACTGTGGTTTCATTGGCCAAGGTGCGTCATGGTCATTTTGAACACCAGTTGACTTAGGAGCGTCAGCAAACTAAAAAGCATCCAGCTTAGGCAGTCATTTACTTCCAAGAGTTCCTATTTCTGGGTAAATTCCATGAAGAGTTTGCATCTGCTGGTTTCTAGGGCTAAAGGAACTCTGATGGAGCTGGAAATATTAATGGCTTTTTAAAGATGAAGTTTACTTCTTTACTACTAAGGGGCGATGATTGGAACCAACTGAAGCCAAGGAGCACCATGTTCTGGAAGGAGAAACTGCAGAGACTGACAGATGCCCACGAATACGGAATTCAACCACAACACAAGTAATAGAGTGGCATCAGTGACTTCCAGGGTATTAAAATGTTTATTTCTCTGAAGTTAAATTTACCTGGTGACAGTCATTTAGTTGAACCCCTCCTGGTCAGGGGAAAAAGAAGTGACTCTATAAAGGACTCCACTATAGCCCCTCTGCCTCTACAGAGGTATCTGTTCTGAGCACCTTCTAGATGAGTTGCATTAAGCAGACATGAACCTGTGATAATGCCCCACAAAGCGCGTGAGAACTCAGCAATAGGTGAAATGCACATAACGCTGGGACAGATGGTTTGAAATGATGCTTTCAGCCCTCTTTCCTCACAAGATAGCATGGCAGCAAGGCAAATACTGAGATTCAGAGCAAGATAAATACTGAAGCGGTACGTGACTAAAGAAATTTTTTGCTGTTTTCTCCATGACAGACAACTTCCCCAGAACTCATTTTTTCAGCCCATGACATTGCAATTTTTTCCTCCAAAATGGGTATAGGTAAAAAAGATTTTTTTTTTTTTTTCTGTATGTAGTTTCATTTCCCTCATGAGCAACAATTCAAAAATCACTTATATTTACAAAACAAATCAGTATTCCAAGTGATATATCCAAGTGATACTCATAAAGGCATTCTTTTCACAAGGGTTGTAATCATAACCTTGGACTATAATGGGGGAAAACATCCTGCCCTGCGCCTTTGTTGTGCCTCTCACTGTCCTTCACAGCACAGTGACTGTAGGCTCAGTCCTTCACAACCCCAAAGAACCAGGATGAAGGAGCACGTGACAGCCATGGCCAAAGTTTCACTCAAGGAGAATGAAATACCCAGGGGGAAAAAATGGGGAAAGCAATCCTTTTGTAGGGTTAACAGTAATCCTATGTGCTTCCCAGTTTCTGGTACAGAATTAATTATTAGAGATGATGATGTCAAATAACATGTCCTTGCTTTTGCATGTGCACAGGCTGTGTGTCGAGTATGGCTACCCAAGTGACCAATGCGGTGAATGCAAGTGGTGTGAAGGAGTTCATTCTCATCGGCCTCTCTGAGAGACAAGGTGTGCAGGGACTGTACTTTGTAATGTTTCTTTGCTTCTATACAATTAACGTGGTGGGAAATCTGCTCATTATTGTTACCGTGATTAGCAGTCAACATCTGAACTCCCCCATGTACTTCTTCCTCTGCTACTTGTCCTTTGTAGACATCTGTTACTCCTCTGTCACAGCTCCCAAATTGATTGCTGACTTCCTTGTCAAAAACAAAACCATCTCCTTTGTGGGCTGCATAGCACAGCTCTTTGGGGTCCATTTCTTCGGCTGCACAGAGATCTTCATCCTCACAGTGATGGCCTATGATCGCTACACAGCCATCTGCAGACCTCTCCACTACACCACGCTCATGACTAGGCGCACATGCAGCCGCATGGTGGTGGGCTCATGGCTGGGAGGCTGTGCGCACTCCATTGTGCAGGCTCTTCTGACCGCTCGGCTCCCCTTCTGTGGCCCCAACAAAGTTGACCACTACTTCTGCGATGTCCATCCCCTGCTACGGCTGGCCTGCGCTGACACCTACGCCGTCAGCATCATTGTCATTGCCAACAGTGGGATGATACCTCTGAGCTCTTTCTTCATTTTGGTTGTGTCTTACGTGGTGATCCTGGTCTCCTTGAGAAGTCACACATCTGAAGGACGGCGCAAGGCCCTCTCCACCTGTGGGTCCCACATCACTGTGGTGGTTCTGTTCTTCGGGCCGTGCACATTCACCTACATACGCCCATCCAGTGATCTCTCGGAGGACAAGGTCATGGCACTATTTTATACCCTAATTGCCCCCATGCTAAACCCCCTAATCTACACACTGAGGAATAAAGAGGTAAAGAATGCCATGAGAAAACTGTGGAGTAGAAGAGTAGAAAGTGAAAAGGCAAAGGTGTAGAAACATGGACAGTTTTCCCAAAGGATCTTTCACAATGATATATTTGGTCAGCATTGCCACTAAGATTCCTTTTGAATAAAAGCTTGTTCATTCACACTGAAGGCTCATCTTTTGGTTTGGAGGACACTGTAAATCCTGTGACAAGTTGACATTTCCTGTCCTCTTGTCAATGAGCACAGTCTCCCAGTGGGGCTCCCCAGAACTACCTGAAACACCATCAAATAGATAAACGCCATCAGAAACACTGAACATGCTGTAGGATCTCAATAGGCTCTCAATTAAAGCTCTGACATGAGGTGCCAGCAGAACCATCAGGGAGTGTGATCAGGAGATGGACTGGTGGAGTGATTCACTGGCATCCCTGAGGGAAGGGTGCCAGGCAGATACCCCCAGAAAAGTGGTTGACTCCCTGCTCTGTCACAGTCAGACAGACCTGACTGATGAGGAGGGTTGGAAGACAGTCCCAACTTGATATCAGAGGAGCCCCTCCGCCTGCCTAGCCCTCTTCCCCAGCTCCCTCTAAGCAACAGGTTTGAGACACTGGAAATTGAAGGAGATATGAGTGGGGAGGCAATGGAGGATCTGCCTAGGAGGGAGCCTGATGCAAGGCAGTCACCACCATGCCTTGAGACTACCTCTGTCATGAAAGAAAGAAGGGTGGTCATGGTGGGTGACTCCCTTCTCAGAGGAATAGAGGGCTCCATATGCAGACTGGACCCAAGCCGTCAGGAAGTCTGCTGCCTTCCTGGCATCAGGTCAGGGGCATAACGAGGAAACTCCCAAAGCTGGTTAAGTCCACTGATTATTTTCCACTACTCATAGTTCAGGTGAACAATGATGAAATTTCTTAGAGAAGCCTACAAACTATGAAAAGAGATTTCAGGAGTTTAGGCCATTTAGTTCAAAGAGCGGGAGCTCAAGTGATTTTATTGTTCTATACCTTCAGGGGCAGTGAGGGACATGGAGCAGGCTTGGAAAGCACGAGCAAAGAATACTTGGATCAGAGGCTGGTGTTGAGCCAGAAACTTTGGGTTCTTTGATCACAGGGCAGTTTACTTGGCCACCGGCCTGTTATCCATGAATGGAACCCAACTATCTCAAAGGGGGAAACAAATCCTAGCACAGAAGACAGCAGGGCTTATCGAAAGAGCTTTAAACTAACTACAATGGGGGAGGGGACAAAACAGGGCTCACCAGAGATGAGCCTAGGGGAATGCTGCTTGAGCTGGGAGTGAGGCAGATGCCCCAGCTGAAGGGGCACGCAGCTTGGCTAACAAGCAGGAGGAGCTGGAAGCAACTGTGCATCTGGCAAACCATGACCTAGTTGCTATTACCGATCCATGGTGGGATCACTGCTGTGACTAGAGCGCTGTGATGGATGGTTACAAGCTCTTCAGAAGATATAGATGAGGAAGAAAGGGTGGTGGTGTGGCCCTTTATATTAGAGTTTTGATGTTGAAGAGCTTGGGCTTTGGAATGATAAAGACGAGTGCATGTGGGTAAGGATCAGGGGGAAGGCCTGCAGGGGTGACATCTTGCTGAAGGTCTCTTATAGACCACCTTATCAGGATGAATTGATGGGTGAGGCATTCTATGAGCAGCTCACTGAAGTCACACAATCGCCAGCACTCATTCTCTTGGGAGACTTCAACTTCCCTGATATATGCTGGGAATATAATAAAGAGCAGAGGAAGCAGTGCAAGAGGTTTCTAGAGTGTATGGAAGATAGCTTCCGTATACAGCTGGTACAAGAGCCTAGCAGGGGTGATACCTTGCTAGACCTGCTCTTCACTAACAGTGAAGGACTGGTAGGAGTTGAGAAGGTTGAGGACTGTCTTGGGCAGAGCGACCATGAAATGGTAGAATTCTCTATTCTTGGAGATGTCAGAAGGGTGACTAGCAAAACCACTATCCTGAACTTCCAGAGGGCAGACTTTGACCTGCTCAGGACATTTGTAGCATGGGTCCCTTGGGAGTCGCTCCTTATGAGTAGAGGGGTCCAGGAAGCCTGGACACTCCTCAAGATGGAAATCTTAAAGGCACAAGAACAGGCTGTCCCTGAATGCCATAAGGTGAGCCATAGGGGAAGAAGACCAGTGTGGATGAACTGGGAACAATTGTTGAGACTCAGGAAGAAAAAGAGGATCTACGTCCTCTGGAAGAAAGGACAGGCTACTTGGGGAGATTGCAAGGAAGTTGCTAAGATATGCAGGAAGGAAGTTAGGAAGGCAAAAGCCCAACTTGAGCTCCGACTGGCCACTGCAGTAAAAGAGGGCAAGAAATCCTTTTACAAATGTATCAGTGGTAAGACAAGAACCAGGGAAAATGTCCATCCTTTAGCTGATGGAGCGGGGAATGTGACTACTGAGGATAAGAAGGCTGAGGTCCTCAATGCCTTCTTTAAATCTGCCTTTAATAGGCAGATCAGTTATCCTCAGGGCACTTTATGCCCTGATCTGGAAGTCTGGGATGGAACGCACAATACTCCCCTAGCGATTCAGGTGGAGACAAAAAGCTCCTCTTCCAGCTGGACTGTCACAAATCCATGGGACCAGATGGGCTCCACCCTTGGTTGCTGGAGGAGCTAGCGGGGGTGATTGCCGAGCTTGCTCTCTGCCATCTACCAGCATTCCTGGTTGTCTGGAGAGGTCCCAGAAGGTTGGAGACTTGCCGATGTGATTCCCATCTACAAGAAGGGCCGTAAGGAGGATCTGGGGAACTACAGGCCTGTCAGCCTGACCTCGGTACCAGGGAAAGTTACAGAACAAATCATCTTGGGTGAGATCACGCAGCTTGTACGTGGCATCCAGGAGATCAGGCCTAGACAGCATAGGTTCATGAAAGGCAGGTTTTGCTCGCCCAACCTCATCTCCTTCTACAACTGGGTGACCAGACTGGAAGACAAGAGGAAGGCTGTTGATTTAGTCTACCTAGACTTCAGCAAAACCTTTGACACTGTCTCTCACAGTATTCTCCTGGGGAAACTGGCTGCCCGTGGCCTGGACAGGCATACCCACCTTTGGGTAAAGAACTGGCTAGAGGGCTGTGTCCAACAGGTAGTGATTAATGGAGTTAAGTCCAGCTGGCAACCCGTTACAAGTGGTGTCCCCGGGGATCGGTACAGGGGCCCATCTTGTTTAGTATCTTTGTTGATGACCTAGATGAGGGGATTCTGTGTACCCTCAGTAAGTTTGCAGGTGGCGCCAAGTTGGAGGTGGTGTCAATCTGCTGAGGGTAGGGAGGCCCTTCAGAGGGGTCTAGATAAGCAGGATCACTGGGATGAGATGATTGGGATGAGGTGCAACAAGGCCAAGTGCCGGGTCCTGCACTTTGGCCACAATAACCCCATGCAGCGCTATAGGTTTGGAGCAGAGTGGCTGGATGGCTGCGAAGAGGAAAGGGACCTGGGGGTGTTGGTCGATGCTCAGCTGAACACAAGCCAGCAGTGTGCCCAGGTGGCCAAGAGGGCCAGTGGCATCCTGGCCTGTATTAGAAAGAGTGTGGCTAACAGGAGCAGAGAGGTGATCATCCCCCTGTACTCAGCACTGGTGAGGCTGCATCTTGAGTTCTGTGTTCAGGTTTGGGCTCCTCACTACAAGAAAGACATTGAGGCCCTGGAACATGTCCAGAGAAGGGCAAAAAAATTTGTGAGGGGTCTGGAGCACAAGTCTTATAAGGAGCAGCAGAGGGAGCTGGGTGTGTTCAGTCTGGAGAAGAGGAGGCTCAGAGGAGACCTCATTGCACTCTACAACTTCCTGAAGTGAGGTTGTGACCAGAAGGGGCTTGGTCTCTTCTCCCAGGCAACAAACAGGGCCGGAGGAAGTGGCTACAAATTGTATCAGATGAGATTTAGATTGGACATAAGAAGGAACTTTTTCTCTCAGAGAGTGGTCAGTCACTGGAATGGCCGGGGAGGTGGTGGAGTCGCCATCCCTGGCAGTGTTCAAGAGGCATCTGGATAGGGAGCTAGGAGATATGGGTTAGGGGTTTTCTGTAGGTATGGTAAAGGGAGGACAGTCAGACTAGATGATCTTGCGGATACTTTCCAACCTTGTGATTCTGTGATTCTATGATCCTATGAATCTCAGCAGAAAGAGTTGTGCTAAGGGTGTGAGGTTAAGGCTGAAAGGCTGGAAACAGACCAGGGACTTAAAGCCACAGCCTGAGAGGCCAATATCAGCCCTGGGTCTTAAATCCCCAACCAGAGATGCCTGTACCGGCCTTGGGTTCCTCTGGAACTCCATTAACCACTATGAAGCCATATCGGCCTATCTGGGTTTTTATTGGGCTGCACAAGAGTCATCTTCTCCATTATTTTACTTCAGATAACCTCACTGGATGACCCTGGTGCTGGTTTCCTACCATTTGGATCTAGAAGGAGTCCATTTCCTTCGCCTATGATGGAAGCCCAGAAGTGATGCGGGCACTCGCTGAGGTCACAATCGTTGCCGGGTGGGCACGTTTGTGCCACAGCTGGTGAGCAGAGCTGGTGCTCTGGTGAGCGTCTGCACGCAGACTGAGCTCTGGGCCCTCCTTGGAGCTGATCACCCTGTGAAAGCCCGTCTGAAGCAGCGCTGCAGCGTGTGCGTGAGCTGGGCACAGCTTGGGCTGAGCAGGCCCAGCAGGTGAGCCGGGTTTGGTGCTGGGTGGTTGCCGGGAGGTGTCTCAGCAGAAAAGCTGTGCTGGGGGGCAGCTCCCAGCTCCAGCGGTGCCCTCAGCACGGCTGTTTGCAGGGAAATGGGTTCTTGTTGAGATTCCATCCCATGTTACGGTGAGGATGATGAAATGGCATTCCTCCCCTGGAAAACTGCGGCCGGGTCCCCAGCTTCATGGCAGACATGACAAAGGAAGGAGAGCGCGGCCTTCACAGAGAGCAACTTGTGCCTCACTGCCCCACGGATGGCTGGGTGCAGAAGAAGGCTGGGAAAATGCTTCTTCCTGACAGTTTTTCACTTGTTGCAACTTCCTGTCCACAAGGAGATTTCGGGGTTCGAGGCAGTCTTAGTGAAGCCAGCTCTTTCCAAGAGCGGGGCAAGTTCCTGTGGAGAGAGCCCTTGGAGCTTCAGCTTCCTCTGAGACTTCACCAGCCATGTCTCAGCACGGAGACGACTGCTATTCCTACTTCTGCTCTGTGAGTGGAAAGGTATGGCTGAGTTTCTTTTCTTGGTTCTTCTTCCTTTGTCTCATTTTTAAGGGAAGGGACGGAGCGGGAGGAGCCCTACTGCTCCTTTGTGACCTCAGTAAGTGGTCAGGTTCTGTGCTCACTGCAGACAGCCTGGGCTAATGGCGTGGACGTGGCTTAGGCTGTTTTCCCTTAGTGATAAATAATGTCTCAGCATTCTGATATCCCATCTCTGGCACCATCTGGAACCTCTGTAAACCGTGGCTGCCCGTTCCCTCCAATGTTTCTTCCTTTCTCTCTTCAGAAGCAGCCAGCAGGCTGCCAGGGATCCAACGGCGCCTTTCAGCTCACAGAGGGACGCAATGGGGACGACCCGTCCTTACTGCCAGGCAAAAGTGAGTGTCCTCAGCCCTCTGTCATGAAGTGTGGAGGTATTGTTACTTCTGGGCGGGGGCAGTGCTGCAGGGGATGCCAAGCAACCACCCATTTGGAGTGCAGGAAGGAGCAGTGAGAAGTGAGCAAACAGATTGTGTTTGGGCTGTCAAAGTAGCATCCTTCTGTGTTGTTTTTGGTTTTTTTTTTGTTTTTTTGTTTTTTGTTTTGGGGGGGGGGGTGGGGGCTGGACAGGGACACGGGCTTACTGGACAGTATTTCTGCTGCTTGTTGGTATCTGTGAAATCAACACATGATCTGTTGTTGTAGGGATGGAGCCTGCGCATCCATGGAATGGAGCAGGGCAAGGGGGAATACGGAAAGCCTCCGTGGGTAAGAAGCTCTTGTGAGCTGTGGTGTGGGTACCTGCCCTTAAATAGGGCTGCATGAAGGGCAGTGTGTGTGATGGAGGAGAGAAGAAAGGACACTGCAGATCTGTGCTGACTGCAGAAAGGGCACAATGCTGTGGCAGCAGAAAGGCAAACTGAAGAAAGTGCTCTTGAAGACCAGGAGCTTGTGGTTGGCTGTGCTCAGATCTTCCTCCAGTGAGATGCTCTTCATGTCTTTCTTGTCTCCTTTGTGTCAGAAGCTGATGCAAGCAGCCTTCCAGCAAAGCGCAGCCTTGCAGAAAGCCAGGGGAGGAGCGCAGAGTGTGGCACAGCACCCAAGAGAGGTACAGACACACAGCAGGCATCTGGCGTTGGTGCACTGCCTTTCTAGTTTGGCTTTCTGTCTGTTCTTTCCTGGGACTGTTCTCATTGTGTGTTCTTGGGGTCTTAATCCCCAGGCTTGACAGTTACCTTTCCCATCCTGATCTGTAATGGGAACCCAATGTTCACCAGAGATCCCTTGGTATGGGATGAACATGGTGCAGGAGAGCTGGCATTGAGCCTTTGGGATTTTCTTGCTTTCCCCACAGTGGCGACCAGCTCGGATGTGCCAGAGGACATCAAGGACATTCAGGGTTTGCTCTCTTGGATCAGTGGTGAGTTTGGGGGCTGCAGAGCCCACAGGTGTGCGTTTGCACAGAGTGGGTGTGGGAAGTCCCCAAAACGGTGATCATCTTGCATTTTCAGACGTGGCAAGAGCTGCTGAGGTCCCCAGAGAGAAGCCAAGCAGGCCAGGATGCTTCATCGCTGAGCTCCCTGACAAGCCCTGGGACTGCACAGAGCTCAGCACAGAGGCACAGGCTGCCAGCGGGAACCTCACCGACCCCTTCTGGGGGCTTCCACCATCCCCTGGGTTCCTGTCTGAGCTGCAGTGTGGGTTGTCACAGCTGCACCCTGCTGTGCCACCTGCCAGTGCCCGGCTCAGGCCACTGCCGACCACCCTGGCTGTCGGCACACCTCCCTCAGCCCAACCCGCACAGCCCATCGAGGAGGTGCAGCTAAGGGAGCCCCAGGTGCTTCAGGCTCCCTCGCCACCATCACCGGGCTCTGTTATCTGCCGGGTGGCAGATAAGAAGAAGAGGGGCAGCACCAAGCGGGCCAAGCGACCTGTGCCTGCTGGCACCCCCCAGAAAGGGGAGAGTTCCCAGCAGGAGCAGCCTACCAGCAGCGCTCCAGCCAAGAAAAGGAAGCTGCCTCCACGCAAGGAAACAAAAGAAAGAAAAGGCTGCAAACGTCCAAATCAAGTGAAGCTGCCTGGGGTCAGTGCAGGAGCCAGCAGCAGCGGGCAAGAGGGCACTGCCAGCGAGCTGCGCAAGCACCTGTGTGAGTCCATCCAGGCCGTGCACCCGCTGGGGCAGAGAGTGACTGCGGTGGGGCCAGTGCACCAGCCACCCTCTGTGCAGCCCCAACCCACACCCAGCGCCAGCCCTGCTGCCCTCCAGCCCCAAGACAAGGCAGTGCCGGCACCTCCAGTAGTGCCGGCACAGGAGGATGCAGCCAAGAAGATGGCACCGAGCTGCCTGCGCCGACCACCACGGAGGAGCTCACCGCTGCAGAGGGATCCACTGCCACAGCTGCACCAGCAGCAGCCTCGGCCACAGCGCCCCGCGGACTTTGTGCCCTGCGTGGGGCCCCGGGTGGGAGGTGGTGCAGTACCCACAGCGCTGGAGGAGTCGCTGCCCATCACAGCCGAGCAGCAGCCCGAGAGGGAGCGCATGAAGAGGCTGGCCCAGGAGGAGCGGCAGCGGGCGGCCCAGCAGATGAAGATCGGCCCCGTGCAGTTCCTGGTGCAGCGGGAGATAGACATGGCCATAGCTGACGAGTACGGCTACCCGTAACCCTGCGCTCCTCGCCGGCCCCGCAGCACCAGGCAGCAGCGGCAGCTTTCCTGGGGTACGAACAATGGCCCCATCCCTCCCCTCCAGAACAGAGCCGTCCTCCAAAGTCATCACTGGGGATGAGACACTGTCTGGGAACTCAATTGTTGTGGGATTGCAATTTTAGGAATATTGCTGTTTCCGTTACTCGTTGTTCTCTGTGATGTTTTATTAAATGATTTGTGTACCCTTTGCTGTATCCTTATGCCTGCAGTTATTTGTGCCGTGTCACAGCCCCTCAGACTCCGGCAGCGGCAGCAGGGGCAGCTCTCATGGAGGGGGGAAACAGGGGCAGCTGGGCCTGCTGTGCAGATGGACAGACAGGCATCAAGATACCTCACATGGCATCGTGGCTCCTCTGCCTTGTTTGGGTCCTGGCAGTTTTGTCTTCAGACAAACAACTTCAGACTCAGCCAAGCCTGGACACCCAGAGCAGCCTTTTCCAGCTTGCAGCAGATTACGAGTGGTGTTCCCCAGGGCTGAATACAGGGGAAATATGGGGGAGTATAGGGGGACCTCTATTGAACACCTTGATCAGGGATCTCAGCCAGGGCATTGAGTGCACCCTCAGTAAGTTCACAGACAGCACCGAGCTGGGAGGGAGTGCTGATCTGCTGGAGGGGAGAAAGGCGCTGCAGAGGGAGCTGGAGAGACTGCATTGATTCTATGGTTGGGCTGCAGTTGGACTGCAGGACCTCGAAGCTCTTCTCCAACCTGAGCAATTCTAGGATTCCACGATCCCATATGCATTCCAAGTCCATCCCATGTCCACAGCCCACCCCATATCTATCCCATTTCCCGATATCCCATCCCATATCATAGTATCATATCATAGTATCATAGTATTGTGCGAGTTGGAAGGGACCTTAAAGATCATCGAGTCCAACTCCCGGGATTCGAGCCCTCTGTGTAGCAGAGCGGCACTTCTACCCCCTGCTCCACAGGGGGGGATTCGAACCCGGGCCCCCTGGTGTTGCAAACGGGAATTCTACCGCTGCGCCACCGGAGGCACACCATCGCATATCCATATCCCCACAGCCCACATCCCAATCCCAAACCTCACAGCCCAATCCCACATCCAACGCCCCAATCCCGCATCCCAATCCCTCATCCTAAATCCCACATCCCAATCCCTATTCCAAATCTCGTTCCCAGTCCCTCATCCCAAACCCATCTCCCACCGGTCAATCCCAATCCCTCATCCCAATCCCAATCCCACATCCCAATTCCACATCCTAAATGTCGCTCCCAATGTGGGAGGTGATGGGGGAGTTGCAGGTGTGAGATAGGGAAGCTGTAGGGTAATATGGGGCTCTAGAGGGCTGTTGGAAGTGTATAGGGGTAAATATTGGGGGATGCGGAGTTATAGGGCTGTTGGGGGGGGTGTAGGGTAATCTGGGGCTATAGGGAGCTGTGGAGGGTGTATAGGAGTAGATATGGGGGGATCTGGGGCTATTGTGGTCTTTTGGGGGATATCAGGGGATATGAGAAAATGGGTAGCTGCGAGAGGAATATGGGGGCTGTCAGGGGCTCTAGGGGAATATGGGGATGCAGGTTGCTGCTGTGGGAATATAGGGGGATATGAGGCTGTGGGGGCTGTAGGGAAGGATGTGGGGCTATACAGGGCTTTAGGGGGGCTGTAGAGTGACTTACAGCTGTGTGGGGGTTATAGGAGGTTGTGGGGCTATAGGAGTGGCTATGGGCTAGAGGAGGCTTTATAGTGGCTATGGGGTTATAGAAAGCTGTGGGGGATTATAGACAGGGTATGAGGGGATATGGGACAAGAGGGGCTGTGCTGATGATATAGGTAGGGGACTATGGGGGAGTATAGGCAGTGGGGAGGAGTGGAGGGGATGGGGGAGTTGAAGGGGCTGTAGGTTAATGTGAGGCTGTGGAGGGACTACAGGGTAATATGGGGCTATGGGGGGTGGGGTATAGAATCATAGAATCATAGAATTACCCAGGTTGGAAAAGACCTTGAAGATCATCAAGTCCAACCGCAGCCCAACCAGTACCCCATCTCTAAAAAAAAAACAAAACCACTCTGCTAAATCATATCCCTGAGTACCACATCCAAACGGCTCTTAAACACATCCAGGGATGGCGATTCAACCACCTCCCTGGGGAGCCTATTCCAGTACCTAACCACCCTTTCTGTAAAGAAGTTCTTCCTAATATCCAACCTGAACTTGCCCTGGCGCAACTTGAGGCCATTTCCCCTTGTCCTGTCACTTGTCACTAGTGAGAAGAGACCTGCCCCACTCTCACTGTAAGAACCTTTCAGGTAACTGGAAGACGACAATAAGGTCTCCCCTCAGCCTCCTCTTCCTCAGACTAAACAGCCCCAGCTTCCTTAGCCTCTCCTCGTAGGGCTGATTCTCCAAGCCCTTCACAAGCCTCGTTGCCCTTATGATCCCTTATAGGATCATATGAGGCTGTGGGGGGCAGTGGGGTGGATGTAAGAGTGGATCTTGGGGTATATGGAGTTGTAGTGGGCTGTGGGGGGATGCCAAGGGATATGAGGAAATGGGTAGGTGTGCAGGGAATATGGGGGACTGTAGGGGACTGTAGGGGGATATGGAGATGTAGGTAGCTGATGTGGGGAATATAGGGGGATGTGGGAATCTAGAGGGCCTATTGGGAGAGATGTGGTGTACAGGGTGCTTTGGGGGGACTATAGAGGGTTCTAGAGCTGGGCAGGGCTTGTGGGAGGATATGTTGTTTTCAACTAATGAGAACACCAGGCTACAGGCCTGAGCTCTTGTTTGGACCACAGGGACGCGGTTAAATGGCTTCCAAAACTGCCCTGTAGCACAAGGGGGATGCAGAGTCTTTAGGGTGGATGGCTGAGAAGACAAGGAAGTGCGAGTGCCCTCTGTGAGAGTGCACTGAGCTCTGCCTGGGGATGGCAGAGCAGCCAGGTCAGAGCTAATGGAAATGGCAAACAGAGGAGACCAACATTGTCTGTTCCAGACTTCCTTATCAGGAAGAGCAAGTGGAAAGTGCCCTCTGCAGACAGATGGGATCCTGATGTTGTCAGGCCCTTGTCCCCTCTGTGGGCCTTATTCACTCCATTATCTGCTGCAGGGACAGCAAAGCAGGGCTTACTCCATCCAGAAGATCTCTGGAGAGCACAGATGGCAGCTTCTTGGCCAAGCTATAGAGGAAGCAAAGAGGAGAGGTGCTCTGCTGGATCTCATACTCACCGGCAAGGAATGGCTGGTGAGGAATGTGAAGGTCAAAGTGGCACCAGGCCATCTGCAAGACACAAGTGGATCTCTTTTTATTTATTTATTTATTCATTTAAAAAGAATTGAAGACAAAGAAAGAAATCAAAGAAAACGTGTAAACCCTTCTCAACATGTAAAATTCTCGTGAGTCCTGTTCCATATTAAGTTGCAAATATGAGTCTTTCAGGGGATTTTGTGACATGGGTTTTTTGTTTTTTGGTTTTTTTTTTGTTTGTTTGTTTGTTTGTTTTCTTCCTGTAATTGCAGTGTTTTCCAGAAATGTGTTTGCAGGACGCAGATGCCTTCAGGTACAGGGACACAGACAGCGGTGCCAGTGCCAATGCCTTGTGAGTAAAGCCTGGCACCTGTCTAACTCATTTCTAGAACAAATATTCCCTTTGAAAGACAAACCTCAATAGACGCAGCTTGGACATGGCATGCAGCAGATCACTGTGTTTTGCTGTTCATTCAATTGCATCACCTTTCCTTCCGTTTGACGGCAAAAAAAAAAAAAAAAAAAAAAAAAAAAAAAAAAAAAAAGAGAGAGAGAGAGAGAATTCTTCCCTTGCCCATGTGCAGCTGGTTCTCTGAGGAAAGCCAGTGGGAGATGGTGCAAAGCAGGTTTAACACTGAGCAGGTGACTGCAGAGAAGAGTGATGTGAGGAAAAGTGACACAAGTCCCATGGGACCAATGTGAGAAGAAATGGGGCGGGGGGGTTGAGGAGCACCTTTGTCCACACTGTAACAGAATAGAACTCACTGGGGGCATCCTGGATTGGTATCAGTTGCACAGTACTGATTTGATGTCTTCTTTAAACCCAACTATAAATAAATAGACAGTAATTGTATTTTGTGTATTTTGGACTCTTGCTCTTTAAGCTCTCGCCAGATACCTCTCCATTTTGCTGAACAAGCTCTGAAATCCTGAAGAAGATAACAGGAAGGCTCAAGGCACAGAAGGCTCTTTAGGTTATAATGGGCCCCAGGGCGCGTTTGATGCTGAGTCCATCAACCTCCAGTGCAGTGAGAAGTTTGCACAAAGTACTCAGTAAGGCAAAGTCAGAATTAACAGTGAAGTTTCTACGAGTATTAATGGGCCCACTGAGAGCCATTACCAAGCAAGCTTCCCAAGGGACTTGTTAGGGAAGATCATTAGAAGCCATGACTATAGGCAGGCAAAGGCACTGGCATGGTGGCTCTGATGCTAAGAAACCCTTCCTTTGCCTTACCAAGCTGACAGGCCAAGCCCTGATCCCCAGACCCTTGGCTGGGAGATCCCGTCCCTCTTGTTGGCTCAAGGCCCTTCCTGGGGCAGTGGGATGGAGATCTGTATGATGTTAAATGAAAGACACGGGAAGAGAAGATCCCAGGCTCTGCATGGGGTGCAAGGATGCTGTGAAGTGCATGTCCCATGTGTGCCCTGTGTCTCATCACAGGATGTGGGATGTGAGAAGGGCCCAGTCTGAACAAGCAGTCAAACCTAATGAAACGCTGAACTTCAGATCTCTCAGTTCCAGTGCCCTCTGCACACTCTCCTGTATTTTGATGTCCTTTCTGTTCTGCGGTGCCCAGAAGTTCACCCAGTGCTCCAGGTGAGGCTGTAGCAATGCAGAGCAGAGAGGGATAATCCTTTCCCTCACCCAGCTGGCAATAACTTGCTTCATGTGCTCCAGGGGACCGTTGGCCTTCCTGGCTTCCTGGGCACACTGCTGACTCACATTCATTTTGATGTTGACCACGACCCCCCCAATCCTTTTCAGTCAGACCTTTTTCCAGTGTCCTGTATCCAGTCATTGTGTATGTCCAGGGTTGCCCCTACCCAGGTGCTGAATCAGGCACTTGTTCATGTTATGGTTTATGCACTTGGTGCTTAGTGCCAACTGGTACCCACTTCTCTGACTTGTCCACATCTCTCTACAAGTCCTCTCCACCCTCAGTGGAGGCAACAGCACCTCCTCATCTGGTATCATCAGCAGCAAACTTGCTCAGAACGTCTTCTAGTTCTGCATGCAAGTCATCCACAAAAACATGAAACATTATTCCAGAGATTTAAGGCAGGTTTGAGTTCTCAAATACAAACTTCTGCTCCCTCCTAGACTCCCAACAGAGAAATGAAGACCACTGGTCCCTGTATCAAACTCCTTTTAGGTGTTTTTTTTTTCTCTGCCTGTTATCAGCATCTTTTCCACCTGAGGAGGCCAAGCAGGCACATGTGCTGTGCCACAGGGAATGCCTCTGAGCTGGCAGCAGGCACTGGGGACAAAACTTTAAGATACGCTATTGGAGCTGGAATTACCGCGGCTGCTGGCACCAGACTTGCCCTCCAATGGATCCTCGCTCAAGGATTTAAAGTGGACTCATTCCAATTACAGGGCCTTGAAAGAGTCCTGTATTGTTATTTTTCGTCACTACCTCCCCGGGTCGGGAGTGGGTAATTTGCACGCCTGCTGCCTTCCTTGGATGTGGTAGCCATTTCTCAGGCTCCCTCTCTGGAATCGAACCCTGATTCCCCATTACCCGTGGTCACCATGGTAGGCACAGACAGTACCATCGAAAGTTGATAGGGCAGACATTCGAATGGGTCGTTGCCGCCGCGGGGGCGTGCGATCGGCTCCAGGTTATCTAGAGTCACCAAAGCCACCGCGCGAGCCCGGGTTGGTTTTGGTCTGATAAATGCACATGTCCCCGGAGGTCGGCGCTCGTCGGCATGTATTAGCTCTAGAATTACCACAGTTATCCAAGGAACGGGAGGGGAGCGACCAAAGGAACCATAACTGATTTAATGAGCCATTCGCAGTTTCACTGTACCGCCCGTGTGTACTTAGACATGCATGGCTTAATCTTTGAGACAAGCATATGCTACTGGCAGGATCAACCAGGTAGCCGCGCCGCGGGGCAACGACCCGACCAGCCCGGACCGCCGATGACCGCTCGACCCTTCGCTTGCTTCCGCGCGCGAGCTCTCTCCATCTCTCTCGCTCTCTGTCCCGACTAGGCTTGGGGCTCGGCTTTAACGCCTCGCCCCCACGCGCTTCCTCTGCCCGGGTCGACGGCGGCGGCTGCCGGGGCGAACGCCTCTCGGCGGGGATGGAGGGCGGCCTTCCGTCGCTCGCTCGCTCGGACGGACCGGCGGCGGGAGAAGCGCGCCCAGATCCCCGAACGCGGCCCCGCGCGCCTCCCCCACGCGGGGAAGGAGCGGGCGCTGCTGCGCAGCTGACTTCGCTTCCGGCGGCGCAGCTCCGGGCTCCCCCCGCGGGAGCCAGACGCGCCGCGCGGCCTCGCGCGGCCGGGGCTGACCCGCCCTCCGGGACCGGCGCACGGACGAGCAGACGGGGCGAGAGGAGAGCCCCGCCGCCAGAGACGCGGACGCGCTAGAGGAGAAGGAGACCTCGAGGCGGGCGTCGCCCCGAGACCGGAGACCCTTGCCCGAGGCGGCACGCTCCGCAGCGGGCGGGGACACGCGGCAGGGAAACCCACGCGCGGGGCCGCGGCGTCCCCGAGGACGGCGGAGGCGAGACAGACCGGTGGACGCCCCCTGCTCTTCCTTCTCGCTTGCTCGCTCCTCGCCTCGCTTCCCGAAGCGGTTTCCCGACTTTGCCACCCCGCCGGCTTGCTGCTTGCAGCCGGCACTTGCCGGGTCCCGGACCGAGGCCGGCGCCGGCGCCTCACACGCGACTGACTGGCTACACCTGCGGCTCGCAGGGCCCCTCGGCCGTCACACAGCCGGATTCGGTCGGGCGAGCTCTCCGCCGCTCTCGGTGCGAGCCGGAGAGCGCCTCGCCTCGCCTGCGACGGGAAGCGAACCGGGGAGGAGGCCGCCCGCGCCTGAACACCGGACGCTGCCGCGGCTTCCCCAGGACGGGGAACGCGCGAGCGCCGGCCCGCCGGGGGCCCTCACTGACGCCACCCGAGTGGCCTCATCGATCGACGGAAGGGGGGAGCGGGGAGGGGCGGGGGTACGGGAAGGAGAAAGGAACGGAGGGGAAGGCACGAGCCCTTCCCCCCGGGCGCGGCGGAAAGACCGCACACATGCAGGTGGGTGTGAGTGGGCAACGTCTGCCGAGAGGTGCTCGCCCTTGCCTGAACACCGGCCCGCCCCACGCCGCCCCGAACGAGCCGGGGAGCGGGATTGAGCCGGCCCGCCGGGAAGCCTCTCCGACGCGCCCGAGGAGCGCCACAGGGGATCTATCAATTGAACGGGGCTCCCGCGTGCGAGTGAGAGTGCAGTGCACGTAAGGATGACGCGGCACCGCCGCCGCCACCAACAACCACCTCCGGGTCCCCCGATTCCTTCGCTCCTGGCGGGACCCCACCGGGGACTCCCCCGGCCCTCCTGCGTAAGACTGCCGGCAGACCGGCCCGTGCCCTTTTCTCTCTTGCCTTCTTTTCTCGGGGATCTTCCCTCCCCTGCGCAGGGAACCGACCGCTCCCGATCGTTCTCTCTTCCCTCTCTCGCTCTCTCTCGCCTTTCATCCCGAAATTTTACTTCTTTTTTTCCAACCTCAGTCCGGTGCCGAGCTGCGACACAGGCAGCGAAGACCCCAACGAGGCCACCGGACCCATCGACCCGAGAGGCGTACGAAAAAGTCGCCGCCGACAACCTCGAGACTCGGCTGGTCAACCGTGCTCGCCTGCACCCGCTCGTTGCCTCCTACCGGAGACGAGTAAGCACTCGCTCCTGCCGACGAAAACCTAAGGCACCCGAAAAAAGTGCTCCAAAAACAATGGCGGAGACTACCGGCGGAGGCGCCGACAGAAATCGAACTTTACCTCGACGTAACTGGAGGTAAAGAATTACAGCGACCCCTTTGGAAGCTCCAGAGCAATAGCGCAGCCCAACAGGACGAGCGGCGAAGGCCCGCCTAAAGCAGGCAGACCTAGCAACTACAATAGAGCCGCACGGACAGCGACCCCTAGCCGCCACCGCCGAGCCCAAGTGCTGCTCGTAGCCGGGTAGACAGTGCCGACTGACTCGAGCCGCATGGGCAGCGACCCCTAGCCGCCTAGAGCAGAGCTGGGGTAGGTGGTCTCAGAGCTGTCCCCTCCTGAGCACAGCTGGTGTCCCTGAGGGGTTGAGGTGCTTCTGCCCACTCAGATCCCGGTGGCACTGAGGTGACCCCAGGATGTGGGGTTACGACTTCCCAGGTAAAGGCTGAGCCCTGGTGGCTTTCAGATGCTCCCACGGTGTATGTACCCCCAGAGCATCGCTTCTCCTCACTCCCCTGAGCCTTTCCCTCGAGCCCCCTCCCTCTGCACTCCCCTTCCCCAGCCCCGTTCTGCCCGGAGGCGTGCAGAGGCGCTGTCGGGATCCTCTGCTTCCAGAGCTGGAATCGTTCAAGGGCACGGATGGGTTCCTCCCACGGCTGAAATCGGGGTGCTGCCCCCATCGCCGGGGAGCACGTCGCCCCCACAGCACGGTTATACCCACAAAGGGGGATTTCCGCACAAGCTGGGTAACCTGTGGGTCAAATTATCTGGTTATTCCATGCTCCATTCGCTTCAAACCTGCCTGGTCTCACTCAAACCCGCATCTCCGTGCTGAGCACGGCAATGTTTGAGCATCTCTTTGGGAGCACAGCGGAGCTCAGCGCTGCTCAGCTCTTCCAGCGCCGTCGGTGGGTGTCGCTGGAGGGAGGGTCTGGGTACAAATATCTCCGGAAGAGGGTTAATAAAGGCGGTGGTTGGGCGATAAAATGCAGAAGGTGCCGACGGGAGGTCACAGCTCGCTGCTCTTGGGCAGGTGGGTACTTTTATTAGGGCTGGGGGAGCTGCCACGAGCAGTGGGGGGGCTCTCACACAGTTCAGCTCTGAGAAGAGCTCAGATGTGCCCCCTCCCCTCACCTGCCGTTCCGCTGCCGCAGCCCCCGTATTGCCCTGCGGTGGTCCCGCTCCGCGTTGCGCTCCGGCGCTCCGCCAGTGGGACGCTGCGCTCCTCGTCCACCCGCTGCCGCTTCCTACAACGAGAGTGGGTGCTGCGGGGAGGGTCGGGGGGGCTCTGAAAGGAGCGGCGGGGCAGGAGGTGGTCTCACCTGTATCTCCGTACCAACAGTGCGGCAATGGTGGCCGCGACCAGCAGCAGGACGACCCCAATCCCCGCACTCAGTTCCCTCTTGGAGTGCTCTGAGAACAAACAGCCCGTCAGCTCTCCTGCTCCTCATGCCGAGGGAACAAGGCTCGGGAGCCGCATTCCCGAGGGGGACAACCTACCCCAGGGAACGAGGAGGCTGTGGTCACCCAGCCTGCGGTGCTGCACGCGGCAGCGTAGCTGTGCCCGTCCCGGGGTGACACCAGCAGGGTGCTGCGGAGCTGGTAGGTGAGGTCAGCATTGGGTAACACCGTGCTGGTGCTCAGCGCCGGGCTCGGGAGCAGCTCCTGACCATCCTGCAGCCAGGTGACAGTGATGAGCCGTGGGTAGAAGCTGGTGACACGGCAAACCAGCAGGAGCTGCTCTGGGCCGGCCGTGTGGGCAAAGACCACGGCGGTGGGGGGCACTGAGGGATGGATATGAGGGGTCTGCAGTGTGGCACCACTCAGCCTCCCCCCCAAAATCGGGAGCTGATGTGGCAATGTTGGGGTCAGCTCACCTTGTCTTTCCAGATCTGCTTTCCCAGCCTGGATGAAAAGCCTCAGAATATCCACACAGGTGTAATTGAGGAGCAATTGGATCACCTCATTGAGAGTGCTGGCATTGGCCAGCAGCTGCACAGCTCTGGCTGACAACTGGTTATGTTGCATCGGCTCCCAAGTGCCTGTATCCAGGCAGAAGTGGATGAAATTCTGGCCCTCGTAAGCAATGTCAAAGAAGGTCCTGATGGTCCTGTTGGACTGGAGCTCACAGCCTATGGAGGACTGGACGACAAAAGGGTCTGGGGGCAAGGGGTAGAGTGGTAGAGTTGATATGTATCACCTTTATGATACGTATCATATGAGCAGGCACTCGGCTTCGTGGCTGCTTAAGGTCTGACTGAGTGCTGTCCCCATGCAAAAAAAACCCTCTAGCTCTCGTATCCAGTGTCAAAAAAAGGGGTCCTGGTGGTCCAAAATGAATGTTTGTGTCCTCCCTCCATGCAGGATGAAGGCATGTTGTCCCAGCACTGTCATCCCCTCAGTGCCATGGGGAAAATCTATGAGTCCCCAAGGGGCTGCTGGGCTCTGGGGAATGCACCCGGTGCTGCTCCAATGTCACCCTGCCCCTCATCCCCCCTCCAAGCCCAACATGTTCCTTCTGGGCTGTTCCCTGCCATGGTGGTGACACAGGGACAGCCCATGCAGGGATGCTGGGGCTGAGCCCTGGCACCCAGTGACACTGAGTCAGCCCCAGGGGAATGAGCACAGAGCATCACTTCCCTTCTCTGGAACTACTCCACAGAGAAGTGGTGATGGCAAAGTGTCCCTGATAGCCCAAATCTGGCACCTGTGGTCTGATTTCCTGCAAGGCCCATCGAGGTGGTGTCCAGCCCTGGAACTGTCCCTCTGTCCCTCCCATCAAGGCCACTAATGTCAGGAAGGACAGTAGAGTGCAGCCAGTGGGCTGGCAAGGGATTTGAGGGTGCCCAAAGTTGCCTCAGGTGACCACAGGTCCCCAGTCTGCCCAGCAGACACACACCATTTATCACAGTCAGCCACAATGTGACCATTTGTCCTTATTATATCAAAGCTTGATCCCCAGCATCCCAGAGGGGACCTTGGAAATGGGGTGGAGAAGGGACACGTACAGGGCATCATGATGTACATCTGCACCAGCCTGCTGAAATCCCTCACGTATGACTTGATGCAGCTTTCAATGAAATCCCAGTCTCCTTTTGGCAAGGATGAGCACAGCCAGGGTCGGTAGTAGTGGATATTCCCAGTGTTGCTGTCCAGAGATCCCATTTCCACGTCCCCCAAGAGCCCCACTGCTCCCACAAGCACGGAGGTGCTGTTTTGGAAGGTGGCAAAATGGAGAAGTTTGAGTGTATAGGAGCCTGCAGGAGATAGGAAGAGAGATGCATGGAAGAGCTGCATGGTGTCTGTATGGTGCAGCTCCACACGGATGCAGTAGGATGATGAAGGGGCTGCTCACTTCTCAAGGCAGCTCTTGCCTCGCTGGTTGGCACTGGTTGGCCCCAGCAGCCAATAGGGTCGGTGTTGAGGTTTTGGGGAGGTCCCTGAGGTGCCCTCTGCAAGGAGTTGGGCTGAGGCTTTCAGGCTATGGGTCTGGAAGGATTCTTTCTGGCCTGTGGTTGAACTTGGGGGGGTTACCACATAGGGACGGCACAAGGGGGTCACTTCCTCTTCTAAGTCTGTCCCTGGAGCCATCCTGCCTGAGGTGACCTTGAGGTCAGCCTCCAAGGAGTCACTTGACTCCCCCCGACCCCATCCTTGTTTTAATTAACCAACGGAACACCCAAGAGTTGCGCCGACCCCGCTGGAGAAGCCGTTTCCGAGGTCTCTACCGCCACCTTGTGGCCAAAGAGGGGAACAGCATCGTGCCGTGTCGGGGGGGGGGGGGGAGGGAAGGAGAAGGCTTGGGCCCCGTAGAGCCCCTTAAGGATCCCAAAGTGACCCATAAGGACACCATAGAGTCCCGTATCACGCGACAGAGTCCCACAGAGACCCCTTGTGACCACATAAAGCCCACAGGGACCCCATGTTGCCCCTTAGCGACCGCATTATGACCCATGCAGTTCCCATATCACCCCAAAGAGATCCATAAGGACCACATATCACCACACACAGCCACCCTAGTGACCTGATAGAGACCGATAGGGACCCCATAGAGACGCATAGGGATCCCAGAGATCCCCCATGACCTGGACAAGTATGTTCCAGCAGTTCTCTAGCACCGATGAATTAAAGATCTTGTGTATACCCAGTCTTCTCCATGAGCCTTACTTTGTCATCCATAATGTCTGTAAGTTCCTGTATGAAGCAGGGAGAAGAAATGGGGAATGAATGGGAGAAGGAATGGGGTTGGAACTGTGTGATCTTTGAGGCCTCTTCCAACCCAAACCATTCTCTGCTCCCAGCTTCACACCTACTGCCTGCCCTTCTCTGTTCCCTGCTCATGCCCTCCAGGCTTTTCCTCCCCTTGCTGAGCAAGGCCATGCCCGGTAGCTACCCTGGATCCTCCTCCGCTCTTTGCCTTCCTCCACACGGATGCTTGCTTCTGGCCAGCACTTCAGCCAATGCCAAGCCTATGCACCTCATCTCTTGGGGAGACAGTAAGGTGGCCTGGAGAGGCCCACAGCTCCTCCCAGGCATGGCTTCTCAGCTTTGCTTCAAACCCAGAACCCAAAGGAGTTCCTTTTACATTCTGGCCCAGATTCTTTTCCTCCCATGCAGCTCCTGTGGCAAGCAGGGGCACAGCTCTTCCCACATTCCTCCATTCCTGCAAGTTTGCTTTTTTCCATTCTTTGCCTTGCTTTGCTTTGCTGTGCTATGGTTAGCTTTCCTACTTGCTTTCTCTATCTTTGTTGCCATCCATTGCTTTTTCTTCCCTTTTTGCCTCCGTGTTTCATTATTTTCCCTTCAACCTTTGTTCCAGGAATGTCCTTATGGCCAAGCCAGGTGTTGTCATGGGTACAGGAAATGCTGCCGGCCATCCTGTAAGCTGGCAGATGATCACCAGCAGGTGTTTAAGTCACCCAGCCCCAGGCATCTCACTGACATCTACCTGATGGCGCTGGAAGGGCTGCACTGCCCACACTGGCCTCCCTTTGCTATTTGCTGCATTGATTCCTTACTTCAGCACATGGCAGACCTCAGTAATGCAAGTGACTGATAAAGCAAGCATCAGCGGTTTGCAATGCGCTGATGTTAGAAAGGCTTCAGGGAGCGGCAGCGCATTCCTGTGTGCAGTGGTGAGGAAAACAGAGCAACAAGAAGATATACATAAAGGTACTAAATTAATTTATTAATGACTTACTCCTAACACTAACATCTAACAGTATAATGGCAAAAGCCCAACTGGATGAAGGGAAATGGAATCAGAAGGAAACCGGCAGTTGGCTGCTCTTTCTTCTCCTCCCCTCCCGTTCCAGGAAAGCAACCACGGCCTTCCAGACTTTGTGTCTTATTCCACGATGAGAGGGGTTGTGTAGAGGGAATGCCGGATCCCAAAAGTGGAGGCAGGCGCCTGGGGCTTGATCAGCGTCACCTGGGAGGGCAGAAAGGAAAGGCAGATCAGCAAGGGCCCTTCTTTGCTGCCCTTGCTCATGCTGTCCTGCACCCCTCCCAATCCCAGACAGTCCCTGGTGCCTCACTGGGAAGGGCTGAGCGCCAGTGCAGAGCTGGTGTGGCTCCCTGCTAGAGCAGAGCTGGCTCAGGGAGGTGTGCTGGCCTTACATGTGCTCTTATGGGCCCCTCATATGCACCTGGGACCTCACAGCTAATTCTCCTATGCTGGAGGTGTGCTGCTTGGAGCCCCTGTGAGCTGCATCCCCCAGAAGAGCTTGTGAAGGACCAGGCGACCCATTGAAGGGAAATGGAGCAGAGGGAGGAAAAGTTGTGTGCTGTGCTGTTCCTCCCTTCTTCTGCTAGAAGGTGGCACGAAGGCAGAGAGCAGGCCTGCTGTCCTGCACTTGGTCCCTGCAGCTATAAGCTGTTTGGCTGGCGGAAGCCGCAGGGGAAGGGGAAGAGGCATGAAGGCTGTGCTTGTGAAGCAGAGGGGAAGAGCTGAGCTGAGGCCTTACCCGGCCTACACTGTAGTCTGCTGGCCCGGGCTTCACTGCTTTGCCCTCTCCATGTTTTGGTCGGGCTGCAATGGTGTATGCAGGTGCCCTGGTCTTGTAGGCATCCACAGCCACTTTGGGGAGCGCCGCAGGACCTGGAGTCTGCAAGAGAGGCATGGCCACACGGGGCTGGGGTCACATTCAAGGCTCTCTCTTTCCCTGGAAGGCTGCATTAAGCAAAGTTGCAGCAGGGTTGGAAGCCCCTGTGGCTCAGGGAGAGCAGCCCAGGTTCGGATGCTAACATGGAAAAGAGGAGCAGCAGAGCTCACCTTGGCAAGGTCCTCATCAAAGCGACCGCGCTGGCTCCTTCCCCTCATGGAGTAGCAGGGGCTGGCCGATGTGTAGGCTGTGTTGGGCCCCATCAGCCTGGGCAGTGTGTAAGTGCCAGGACCTGCAGGAGGAGCAGCAGAGAGTGTGTGCGTGAGGGGATGGAGGAAATGGAAGCAGCAGCGAGGGGCAGCCTGTCCAGCCCACTGGTGGGAAGTGGAGGGACATCTTGCCCCTCTGCCAGTTCCTCCCTCTCCTCTGACACAGGGCCAGTGCCAGCAGCTTCGAGCATGAGCAGCTGGAGACGCTGCTGGCCGAGAGGTGGTGGTCATGTAAGAAAGCTTGTGGCCCGGCACCACATCTTGCAGCGCAGGCCATGCAGCAGGCCCTCTGCTGGTGCTGAGCAGCAGCCCATCCCTGGAGGATGCTCAGGCTGAAGGGTCTGCCTTTGACAGGGTCACGTACCTGGAGGGCGGTCTGTCCGGAGGGGCTCCCGCCGGAAGGCCATGGACTGCACCGGTGGGCACTTGAAGACGTGCCTGTTGGCAGCTTCGGTGCGGTAGTCACCTGGGACAGAGGAGAGGAGGAAGAAAGCTGTGAAGGGCTGGTCTCCTTCTGCAGCCAGAAGGGGTCCTCTGAAGAGCTGCAGAATTGCTGGGGGACACAGGCAGCACGCAGGGACACTTCTCTGTGCCCCGCCACTATGTCCTGCCTTGCTGTCCCTCCTGTCAGCTCCCTGCTCCTTGTACTTTTCAGACATAGTGCCTTGTGCCCTGGGCCCATGGTGCTGGGCAGCTGTCCTTCTCCGAGGGCATTTATCGCTGCTCAGAGCAGCTCATGCTCTCTCAAAAAAGACCTACAGCTCCATCAGGGCATGAGCTGACCCCGGGCAAATGTGCTGCGTGCTCATGTTGTCTGGGAGAAGTGCTGCAGCAGTGCTACTCACTCGGTCCAGGGGTGACGGTGGTCTTTGTCATGGGTCGTCCCCGGAGGTGGGTGCCTGGAACCACGTGCTTGCCATTCCTAGTGATGGCTGGCTCCACAAAGTAGCAGGGACCTGGCCCACAGCTCTCTGCCGCAGGCCGTTTGGTCCCTCTAAACGTGTACGCGGGGGCACGGTTTTTGGTGGGGCTGTGGCCCACGTAACCTAGGAGGAAAAGCAGAAGAGAGCACACCCCTGTGCAGCTGCATGTTTTGAGCTCCTTTGGACCCAGACCAGAAGCAGGCCCCTTTGTCCTCGGGTCACAAGGAGCAGCGCCAGCAGCATTGGCCTTCCTCGGCCAGGCCTGGCTTGCAGCTGTGCCAGAGCCAGGAGGCTCTGACAGAACAGGGCAAGGCTGGGGAGCTGCTTTGCCCCGTGATGTCCCCAATGCGCCTCACAGGGACGGTCGCTGTACCTGTTGTCCCCGGGATGGAGTACTGGGGCCCAGGGCTGGGGAACTGGGCCGAGATGAGGCCACGTGGACGATGAGGTCTCCAGGTCCCCACCCAAGCTCCGTCCATGCTGGCAGGCATGTGCCTCCAAACCTAAAGGCAAGAGCACAGCAGTTACTGATGGGAGTTCCTGAGCAGGAAGGTGTTCACTGCCAGTCCTGCCAGTCTCGTGCTACACGCCCCTCACACACACTGCAGCCAAGCCCGCATCCTGCAGCTGGGCTCTGCAGCCTGAAGTGTGCAGGAGCTCTCCCTCACCTCTCTGAGCCTTGGAGGACGAGCACGATGAGGCTGAGCTGCTCTGCTGCTGGGGCTGCTCTCAGGCACAGGGCACGGCGAGCGGCTGCGGGCAGCACAGCTCACAAATGAGGTGCCTGGAGCCAGTGGCCGGCTGTCCTTGGGGAGGGCCCGGCGTCGTCATGGCAGCGCACTGTGACAGCACACAGGCTCCAGGTGATGCCATCCGTGCTGTGACATCTCCTGGCTGGCCTGGAGCCGCGCCCTCCACGCCTTCTCGGCCTCGCACCCCAACCAGTAAGAAGTCGTAGCTCACACTGCTGACACCTGCAGATGGACCGAGCTCTTAGTTAGATCACACAGCAGAGCTCAGCTTGGTCCTGCTGGCTGTTCAGATTGGTAGTTTTTCTCTTGTTTTGTTTTTAATTGTTGGATTAACACGTGTGAATGGGAACTGCTGTGCAGTCAGGATTGGTCAGTTATGGAAATGTCACATGCCCAGAAGTGTTATGAAAACGTTTGCCCAGGCAGTGAGAGGTCCTGGTGGGACAGAAGGTGCAGCAGAGATGAGAATTTCCTTTAGTGAGGCTGGAAAGGAGGAAAAGAGGAAAGAATGCAGCAAAAAGGGGGATAGATTTATCTCCAAAAAATTCAGTAATCTATGCATAACCTGTCACGTGTGATGTCTGCATATTCCCCTAGAACATGCAACAATTTTCTGCTGCTTGTTGTTTGGAGCTCTCCTATGGCTTGATCAAGTTAGTCTTGATGCCAGCCATGGGTGCACCTTTAGCCATTCTCAGCAGAATGGTAACAGAGGTTGCTGAAAGGGAGAGAGGAAAGGAGGAGCTAAACTGAAGCCAACACTTAGTTGCAAAGAGCTCTGCCTGCATTCCATGTCAGCACCCAGACATGAGCCGTACAGCCCTTGCTCTCAGCACACACACCTCTTCTCTTACCAGCTGCTTGCATCCCTGCGCAGTGCTGCTCAAAGCCCTCCTCCAGCTCTCCCTTCACAAAGCAATACGCAGTCTCTCCCCAGCCATGAGCTCTGGGCTGTTTGATGCCTGTTCCATCAGCGGGACCTGCAGAACAAACCTTGGCTTCAGAGCTTGGAGGGGACAAGCGCTCTGTCCAGGAACATTCACCATCTGAAGCACTTGAAAGCAGCGGCTTCTTGAAAGCCCTGGATCTGTGTGACACACCAGGAGATGCTCAACTCAAGCCGCAGCCCTCTCCACAATGGAAGGGCTCTTCACAACCAGCTGGAGGGGGAGCAAAGACGCACAGAGGTCTGACAGCTCTGAACCAAAGCAGGGCAGCTGCTGCTGCTGCAGGCAGGGCTTCCCGTGCCTGCCCAGCCTGCAGTCAGCAGACAACGTTGGCGGCCGCCTGCTGCTCAGATAGAAGCACAAGTGCTGCTGGAGGAGCAGCGCAAAGCACAGCCTGAATCGCTGCTACCTTGCGCTGAGGAAAGGCTGAGATGCACCACGGCCTCACCTGCTGCCTTCTTGGAAGGGGAGGTTCAGCAGCAGCTCCACTAGTCAGCAAGTTCTCCAGAAACTTCCTTCTTTCTTCCTGAGCAGGAGATTGGATGCTGAAACCTTCTCCACAGTCATTATTAAACAGTACCTGGACCTGAAGCCCCAGGAGAAAACGCAGTTCAGATCCAAGACCACAAAACAGTCATATTCTAGTCCAATACAATTCCAATTCTGATTTAAATTTCGGGACTAGCATTTCACCCACCCTGCTATGGAAGGGGGAAGGGAGGGGGAAAGGGAAAGGGGAAGCGAGGGAGAGCCTTCTAGCCCCACATGCCCCTATAACCCACTCTGTAGCCCCATATCACCCTATAGCCCCATACATCCCCTATAGCCCTGTATCCCACTAGAATCCTCCTACTGCCCACCCACAGCTCCCTAGAGACACATATCCCCCATAATCCTCCTATAACCCACCCAGAGCACCCTACAGGCCCCTTTTAGAACCTTATAGCTCTCCCACAGCCCTATATAATGTCGCAGCCCCCCAGCTCCCTATAACCCCATGATCCCTTGTAGCCCCCCACAGCCCAGCATCAGCCCTGTATCCCCTCCACAGTCCCCTATATCCTCCCCAGAGCCCCTGCTGTCCCATATCCTCCTATACCACGTCAAAAGTTCCAGACAACTTTCTATAACCCCATAACCCTCCTATGGCCACTGTGAAGCGCCCCATAGCCCCATATACTCCTACATCTACCCCTGCAGTCCCCCTAGCTCCCTACAGCCCCATATCCTCCTATAAACCCCGCACTGCTCTATATCCCTCTATAGCCCCCCAAAAGCTCCCTATAGCCCCAGATCTCTCCCAATAGCCCCTCCATACCTCCACACCCCCCTACATTCCCACAACAGCTACCTACATCCCCACATCCCCCAACAGCCCTCATATTCCTCTCAGAGCAACCCAATTCCTCATATCCCCCCACAGCCCACTACAACCACATATCCCCCACTATTCACCCCTAGATCCCTCCCACTGCCCCCCACAGCCCCGTATTACCCTATTCCCCCCCCCCCCCCGTACGTGCATATTACTCTATACCCTCCCTATAGCCCCACGTTACCCCACAGCCCCCTCAGCTCCCCCATCCCCCCCACTGCCCCCTACACCCACAGCCCACCTCAGCCCCGGGAGGCACCGGGAGCAGTTCTGGACGGCTCGGGGGGGACGGCCCGGATGCGGGCAGCGGCGCTGCGGCGGTGGGGGCCCCGAGTCCTTCAGCCGCCCCAAATCCCCGCATCCCACGCCGGAGGGCAGGGCGGGCCGCTTCGGGCCGCGCACGGTTCCTCTCCCCGGCCCCGGCCCGGAGCCGTTCTCCCGCACACCTCCGGCGCCGCCGTGCTCAGCAGCGCTCCCGTCGTGCCGCGGTTCCGCCTCGGGGCTGCCCGGGCAGCCTCAGCCAATCGGAGCCGGCGGTGCTGCCGCTGACCAATGAGAAGTACGATCGGGACGGAACTGCCTCTGACCAAAGAGTGGCCGGGGGCGGGCCGGAGCTGCCCATGACCAATGAGAGAGCGGGGGCGGGGCGGAGCGGCGGCAGGGGCGGGGCTTGGGATGCGTTCGGATTTGACCGGGGACGGGATGGGGGATTGGGATGGGAATCGGGATTGGGATTAGGAATGAGGGATTGGGATTGACAGGTGGGAGGTGGGTTGGAGATGAGGGACTGGGAATGAGATTGGGAATTGGGATTGGGCTGTGAGATTTGGGATTGGCACGTGGGCTGTGGGGATGTGGATATGCGATGGATACGGGATGGGATATCGGAAATGGGATAGATATGGGCTGGGCTCTGGATATGGGATGGACTTGGGATGCATTTGGGATCATGGAATCCTAGAATTGCTCCAGCTGGGGAAGAGCTTCGAGGTCCTGCAGTCCAACTGCAGCCCAACCATCGAATCAATGCGGTCTCTCCAGCTCCTTTCTCCCCTCCAGCAGATCAGCACTCCGTCCCAGCTCGGTGCTGTCTGTGAACTTACTGAGGGTGCACTCGATGCCCTGGCCGAGATCCCTGATCAAGGTGCTCAATAGGAGCGGCCCCGGTGCCGAGCCCTGGGGGACACCACTGGTGACCGGCCGCCAGCTGGAAAAGGCTGCTCTGGGTGTCCAGGCTTGTCTGAGTGCCTGTCTGAAGACAGACCTGCCAGGCCCCGAACGAGGCAGAGGAGCCACGATGCCATGTGAGGTATCTTTATGCCTGTCTGTGTATCTGCACGGCAGGCCCAGCTGCCCCTGCTTCCCCCCTCCATGGGAGCTGCCCCTACTGCTGCTCCTGGAGCCTCTTCTGGCCACAGTGACCCGATGCGATTCCCCTCAGCTGCCAGTGCCCTGCCTGGTGCCCATCCCCACAGCAGTTCCTGGTTGAATTTCCTTGTAGCTTGCCTGTGCAGTCTGCATGGTAGTGGTCGGGCTGCCGGTAGAGGAGAGGAATTGCAGCTGCTTCCTCACCTCCTTCCAGGCCTTCTGTGTCAGATCAGGAAGGTGCTGGGGGAGGAGATGCTGCTGCCTGCCCTGAGATGTCAGACAGTTCTGCCACAGTGTGCCAAGGAGCGCAGCCAGACCACGCAGGTGAGGACCCAGAATGGAGAGGGAAGTTGGGGGGGCTGTCCTTCCCCAGCCAGGTCTCTTCATTTATGATGAGATGAGGGCTACAGTCTTCCCATTTTCCCCATGCATAGGCACAGGTTGCCCACATTTGTTTGGCCTGGCAGTGCATCACTCCAAAAGCACAGCTGTTTGTGCCATATTGAGGTGGAACAAACTGGTCTCCTTTCTTTGGCAGCTCGATTCTCATCTCTTTAGGTGCCCAACCCCCTGTGTTTAATTTTCCCCCATTCTCCTCCCTTTGAGATCCCCCTTCCTCTATATTTGGCACCCCCAAGGCTCTGGGCACCCCTAATCCCCTCTGGGCCCCCCAAACTCCTGTCATGTCCCTATGTCCAACTCCAGCCTCGGGCTCCTCCATGGGCAGAGGTGCACACAGACCTTGGCAGCTGTGGGGATGGGGGCAGCCCTGGGACAAACCAGGAGACTTGGATGGAGTCACCCTTTGATCCTCCAGTCTCACAGTTCCCTCATGGCTGCCCCATGGCTCTTCTTCCCCAGGTGCCACCACCTGTTGTTGTTGCCCTTCCTGGACCCGTGAGTTGAGGGGTGACCCTGGGACGAGGATGGGGCTGGGATGTGTTGCTGTTCTCTCAGTTCCCCTGGGCCTTGGGGACACCCCTGGTGTTCCAAAGCCTCTGTTGGGCACCCTCTTGCTATGGGTGGGCAACGGGAAGGGGAAGGAGGCAATGGGGGGCAGTTGGGGCTGAGCAGGCTACATGACCGTGACTTGGCCACGTTGTTCTAGTGCTCACAATGGGTCGCTGCACTACAGGGCACTTGGGGGACCCTGGGTGTCTTCGCAGCCCTGAAGACCAGGAATCAGGGGCTGCGAACTAATTGATGGCATGGAGGGGACTGTCCGTGGCCTGTTCCAGGGGGACCTGGGCACTGTCACCTCCAGCCCTTCCTTTGTGCTCTATGGGGCTGTGCAGAGAAATGGATCTGGAGGGGGCAGGCTCAGGGTGCCCTATTGGATGGCCCAGTCACCATGCAGGTGGGACAGGGGATGTGGCTTCTGTCCCCAGGGGACTCAACATCCTGCCCTGGGTCTCTTGGCTGCTGCCAGTCCTTCTCCTGCCCTGAGTCCTTGGGACAAGGCTCCTCCTTGCCAGTGCTGCACTCTGACATCCTCGGATGACCAGTGAAGACCCCGATGATCAGTGACACCTTCTGATGATCAATACATCCCTCAGCAAACCTAAACTCTCTGTGTCTGTGTCCTTGTTGTCATGCTCAGCAGGGACTGCTGGGATCTGTTCCTGCCTGGCTGTGGCCACCTCCAAGTAGTCGGTAACTCTGTGTATATATATGTATACAGACCCGTGTGCATATGGTGTTTTGATTATTGTTTATTTATAGGTAGATGTTTATATTGAGTATGATGTTGTGATGTAGAATAGCAAGAGCAAATATTACTAATATTATACTAATATTACATAAGACTATATGACAGTCTTTATCCCTTGTCTCAAACACTTCCAGCAGTAGGGTTTTGCTCCTAATGAGGAAGGGGTCTTGGAAGAATCCTCACTCTCTCTCCTTGTTCCTTTGCTTTTCTTCAAGGAGGTGGTGTGCAGTAATGACACAAATGGGTCTCAATGACCCAAATGGGACTCAGCAGCTGTTAAGCAGCCTCCGGTGGAGCTCTGTCTGTCCTGGGCACCCCATACCCGCATCAGCGTGTGTTGGGTGGGCTCTTCCTGCGGGGTGGGGCTTTGGTCTTTGGAGACTGACGTCTGGGAGACCCCGTTTCTTTCCTTATGGGAGGCAGAAATCCAGATCTGATGGTTGAGGACTCCTTGGGTAGGCTGGACTCAGCACGAGATGCTGCTGCTGCCATCTCTTGCATGGGAGACCCTGCTTCTTCCTTTATGGGTGGCAGCAACCCAGATGGGACAACAGAGGGTTCCTTGGGCAAACTGGGCTCACCATGAGATGTTGCTGCCGCCATCTTTTTAGTGGGAGACCCCGTTTTTTCCCTTATGGGAGGCAGCAATACAGATCTGTCACAAGACTCCTCGGGCAGGCTGGTCTCGCCACGGGATGTTGCTGCTGCCATTTCCTTGGCTTGTTCCCACTCTTCCCTGCTCTTCTCAACCCTCTTCCTCAGAAGTGTCACCGAGTCACATGCCCGAAGCGCCAGCTTGGATGGTTTGTCTGGGGTCTCATCTTCCTGCAGTTCGGGCAGCGCACCCTCATGCTGGGCTTCCTCTGCTTCTCCTTCTTCATCGAGGAACTTGACCCGTCTTGTTCGGCCCAGCCCTTCTTGGTTATCCGTTTCCTCATGGTCCTGCAGCTGGCAGCTCATCGGCTGCTCTGGGGCTGCATGCACTGCCCGGATGGGTGGCAGAACACTGAAAGGACAGAGCGGGAGGGGTCCACCTGAGTGGCTGATGGCTTTGGGGCCACATCCCTCAAGACTGAGCCAGGACCCTGGGCTGTAATGCAGCCTTCCCCACAGACAGCTGACCGGCTGCCCCGGGGCTCTCCGGAGATGTGGAGAGGGGCCAGCCCTGTGAGCTGGGGGGATCCTGGCATCCCCATCCCAGCACTCTTGGGTGACCACAAACAAGCAGCGACCCTTTGGTGTTAGGGAATGGGCTCTCGTTGGGTCACCTCCACGCACAACCCATCCCACAGCCTCCAGCCTCACCTGCAGGCGATGCTCTCCCTCCGCAGTCTGTTCTTTATCTTTCGCAACTGCCCTCCATCAACACTTGCAGTGCTCAGGCGTCTGATGAAGGTTGGAGTCTTGTCAAATCTTACTGCAGTTGGGAAGGAAGAGGAGATTCGCCATCAAGCCTTTGGCTCGCTCACAAGCAGCACTCAGGCCTGTTCCCAGAACCTGCCCTGAAACCATCTCTGTCCCCACTCCTCCTCTCTGCAGTTCAGCTCTGCTTTGGGGCTGCAGGAGGGATGCTGGGTTTGGGAAAGAGGAGTTGTCTGGTGACAGTAAGGCGGCAGGGTGACTTTTGGGGTCCCTGCCCTCCCAGTGGGGGAGGGCAGGGCCTGAGATCCCCACATCCTCCTGCCATAGCCAGGGATGGGGGTACGTCACACCCTGCACCTTCCTTTTGGACTGGCCAACCATAACCTAAGGGGAAGAGGCCGTGCTGAGCCGGCACAAAGGTTTGATGCACATCAGAGCCCTGGGCTGATGGTCAGCAAGGGACTGCCCACCTCCAGTTGGTTGTCCATGCTGTGGAAAGGAGCTGGAAGCCACTTTACCTTTCTTGCCCCCAGTAAGAGGTGGCAAAGTCTCTACTTTGGTTGCTTTCCCTGACCCAGAGAAGCTCCCGGAGGACTGGCGGCGTATCAGGGGCGGCAGTTTGGGGACCAACTCCATTTGAAACCTGGAAGCGAGGAAAAGGCAGTGAGCGGTGTGACAGTGCAACAGCAATCCTTGCCGCTCGCTCTGCTTGTCTGCTCACAGGCACGTTTTCGTGCTGCATGAAGGCTTTCTAAAGCCGTTAGCAGGGTCACTTGGGATAGGAGGAGGGGAAACAGTTTCAGGCGGAAAGAGGGAAGACTGGCTTTGGATGGGAGGAAGGTTTTGGCTGGAGGGTGGTGAGGCACTGGGATGTCTTGCCCAGAGAGCTGCTGGGTGCCTGGACAGGCATTCAAGGCCTGGCTGGACCAGGCTCAGAGCAACCTCATTTGGAGCTAGGTGTCCCTGTTCCCCACAGGGCAGTGGGACCGGGTGCTCTTTTTTTCCCTTCCTGCTCCAATCGTTCTGTGATTCTCTGGCACATCCTCCTGGGCAGGACACTGACGGACACAAGGCACAAGTGCTACAGAATGAGAGCTGAGCAGCTGCATCAAGCAGCAGAAAATACTCACTTGGGAAAGACAACAAGGCATCCAGAGAACACCAGGGAAGCCACCGGTGTCACACGGGACACCCCCATGTCCAGCAGCGAGGGGGCCTGCAGGGGAGGAACAGGGAGGTTGTGAGATGTCCTGGTCATGGCTGAGGCACTGGGGACACGAGGAGCCCGAGGCAGGGAGAGCTGACAGCACCGCAGCACCTGCACGGCTCGAGCAGCTGCCCAGGTCCTGCTGGGCCGTGTGCGGGCTGAGTGAGGCTCACGGCACTGCCCGGGCTATGGAGAAACCTACGGCTCACCTTGCGGACGGCTCTCCTGAAGTTCTCTTTCCCCGACAGCTTCTCGAGGAAGTCGTAATAGAACTTCATTTGGAAGGTCAGCCCGTCAATGAGCAGCACTCCAACATCCTTCAGAACCACAGCCACGTTCTCCCCATTCTGCAGGCAGCTGGAGAGCAGTGACACGGTGCTTTGGATGCACTTCTGTGCTGTCTTCCAGCTCACAGAGGCGGCTGCGGCCACCTGGCTGCTCTTCAGGGCCTCCACCTTCCTGTCAACTGAGAAAATACCAGGGATGGGGTTGATGATAAGGTTGCTCTTCCACCTAGAACTGCTTCTCAGGGACATCATCCAGAACGGCCCCGCGTTTGGACGGGCTCCTCAGAGGGGGAGGTCTGCTTCTGAGAAGGGAGGTGGTGGCCCTGTTTGCCCCATCCATGAAGCCAGCAAGGGTTTCATCCCCCCTCCTACCTGGCAGGGACCCCCTGCGGGACCTGAGGTGGTGCACTGCAATGAGGTTGCTGGCCAGTTGAAACACGGGCCAGCACAGGGTCACGGTCTTGTTCTCCATCCTGATCTCCTTGGAGATGATGTCAAAGGAGCCGAAGGTGGGAATCCAGACCCCCTGCGAGTAGAGGAGGAAGAAAGGGCGGAAGAGTTAAGGACTGTCTGGAGGAAGAGCTGGAGGTGGTTCTGTGTGGGGACAGTGCTCAGGAGCCCCCTCCTGCTGTTCAGAGGCACAAGCCAGGGCAGCGGGGATGGCTTTGGGGCTGCACAGCCCGCTCCTTCCCCTCGCCCTTCCTCCAAAACACAGCTCAGCAGGGAAACACGGGGTGAGTTTCCTGCTGTGTGTGCAGGGGAAGGCTCAGAGGAAGTCCAGGCTGAGCCAGACAGGGCGAGGAGGAACCCGACAGCCAACAAACACACCTTGTGCACCAGGAGCTGATCTCGGATGAAGGCGGCCACCGCATCCCAGACGGCAACTCGCTCTGGAGGGCAAAGGAAAAGCAGGTCACACTCTGCATCTGCCTCTTCCTGGCACCCCTCCCACTGCTGGGCAGGATGGAGGTGGCAGATGGAAAAGTGTCATCTCCATCCCAAGACTGGCTGCAGCACTGCTCCCATGGTGGCTGTGGGCCCGTGTACCTTCAGTTTCACTGCATGTTCGTCCAGAGGCATGGCCCACCATGGGGCCGTCCTCGCTCATTCCAGGTTGCTCCTTGTCGGCGTCAGCCATGCTGGAGCTCATCCTTCAGATGCGTCTGCTCTGTACCAGATGCTCCTTCAGGATGCAGGACCCACCTCTGTGCTCTGCCTTCACCCCCCTCCCGGGTGGCCGTGTCACAAACGCCACCACGGCAACGCGGTGACATCATGGCCAGCTGCCCATTATGATGCTGGCACTGCTGACCCATCTTTGCTTTCTCCCTCTCCCGGGCCTGTGAGTTGAGGGGAGAGGATGGGGCTGGGATGTGTTGCTGTTCTCTCAGTTCCCCTGGGCCTTGGGGACACCCCTGGTGTTCCAAAGCCTCTGTTGGGCTCCCTCTTGCCATGGGTGGGCAGTGGGAAGGGGAAGGAGGCAATGGGGGCAGTTGGGGCTGAGCAGGCTACATGACCGTGACTTGGCCACGTTGTTCTAGTGCTCACAATGGGTCCCTGCACCACAGGGCACTTTGGGGACCCTGGGTGTCTCCGCAGCCCTGAGGACCAGGCATCAGGGGCTGGGAATTAATTGATGGCATGGAGGGGACTGTCCGTGGCCTGTTCCAGGGGGACCTGGGCACTGTCACTTCCAGCCCTTCCTTTGTGCTCTATGGGGCTGTGAAGAGGAATGAATCTGGAGGGGCAGGCTCAGGGTGCCCTATTGGATGGCCAGAGACACCATGCAGGTGGGACAGGGGCTGTGGCTTCCGTCCCCAGGGGACCCATGTCCTGCCCCGGGTCTCTTGGCTGCTGCCAGTCCTTCTCCTGCCCCGAGTCCTTGGGGACAAACCCTGCAGGGACAAGGCTCCTCCTTGCCACTGCTGCCCTCTGGTGCCCAGTGAGGACCCCGATGATCAGTGACACCCTCTGATGATCAATAAATCCCTCAGCAAACCTACACTCTCTGTGTCCGTGTCCTTGTTCTCATGCTCAGCAGGGACTGGCCACCTCACAGTTCTGGGAGGCCTCCCCAGCTCCATGCCATGCACACCATGTCCTGCACCCCTGTGGGCTTCCCCTCCCTCACTCATCATCCGCTCCAAAGTCCTAAAGGATGGAGCTCCTCATGCTGCCATCAACCCCAGTACCCTCCCTCTGCTCTCTCTCAGTTCCTCCGTACATTTTCTCCCAAAGCCTTCGCCCTTTGATCCACCTCTGCATGGACACAGTGTGACCACAACACCCTACTTTTAGCCCCTCTCTTATTGCAGCCACTTGTCACTCCTTTGGGTCTGCTTTAGGCCGCGTGCCTCAGTGCCCCAACCCCCTACCCATCACCCAGAACAAGGGCTGCATATCCCCTCCCATGGACACCTCCCATCTTCCACTGACCAATGAAGCCCTCTGATGACCGGTGACATCCCAACTCAATCAACGAAGCCTTCTGATGGTCAGTGAACATCTCTGACAACCAGTGGAGCCCTCTGACAACCAGAAAAGCCTTCAGATGACCGCAGCCACCTTCTGATGTCACTGCAAGCCCTCTGATGGCCTGCAGCTTGCTGCTTCGTGTGCAGGGAAGAAAAGGGTGGGAAAGGAAGATGTTGACATCAGTAATGGTCTGTAATGTTTGTGTCACCACTCCTGCAGAACCACGAGCTAGTGTCTGTGACAAGTTGGTGATGTGTGCTGTTGTAACTCAGACGTTTGTACTTTGTGTGATCCTGTGTTTTATTCAGCTTACACAACGCGATGTATCCTCCGTGTGCTTTGTAACCACTGCAGCTGGTGACAGACAAGGCCAACAGGTCAGGGCAACATTTGTAACCGAGCCCCAAAACTCCTTCGGAGCAATTGTGTCCCACTGAAGTCCCTCTTCCCACGCCAAGCGGGAATGAGATGCACAGTCAGCCAGGGTTGGCCTTGCCGTGTCTGCACCCCATCATGTGGGTACCTGCAGTGCCCAGGCCAGATGATGTGCCCGGCAGTGCAAAGCCGGCCCACGTGTGTGCAGATGGCAAGGAGCGTGCCTGCAGCATCGTGCACCGACAGGGCCGTGTGTGGAGGGCATTCCCCATTGCAGCTCCGTGCTACCTGTTGTGGTTTGGGGATGTTTTGTAGATATCCCACATCAGAACATCATGCAGAGCGGTGGCAGTTCAAGAGTTCACCTTCTGGTCCTGTGGCCTGCCTTCTTTGGGCACTGTGGCTCTCAGAAGGGAGGGGAGGAGTGGCATTTCCCCAGAGGACTTTGAGCCCAGAGGAAGAAAGATGGAGCTCCCGGAAGGATGCCAGTATTTGACTTACGGAGATATTGTTACAGTTACCTGAGTCTTGGAAATTACAATACAAGGAAATTTCGACAATGAATTTCATTACAGTATTTTACCATCCAGTGCTGCTTATCCAAGCTCATGGCCTTGTTCAATAGAGCATATAAACACAAACAGTCTGGAATCCATGTACAAACGTTCAAATCCTCCGAGAACTGATAATGCTAATATTGCATCATCAGTTCATCACCAAAAATGATAAGTACCATCATTTTCAATACCCAGAGTTTTTGTACCTCTTCCCGAGACAGCAAAGAAGTCTTCAGAGAAAGCTCACAGCATCGTGGAAGAATAACACTGAGGAAAACGTCCATTAACACTCCCGACAGGAAACATCAGTCTGCAAACGGGAATCTAAGTTGAATCAGTGCAATCCCAGGTGGTCTTGTCTTCTGCAAAACAAGTGAAGAACCACAGTGTGAACATAGTTTGAAAAGTTAGAGGTGTTACACAGAAGAAGATCAGAACTCCTCAGAGGGCACAAGCAAATCTCCAGCAACTTTGGGCAGACGGTTCTTTTGCTGAAATTAGCAAGACTGTGAGGAAAACAAAGCAAAGCTACGCCCTGGATTGGTGCCACAGTTTGACATCCCCTGAACAGCAGTCTGAGTCCCACTGGCACGTGAGCAGACTCCAGGCAAGGAAAAACAGTCCAGCCACACCTGAGTTAGAAGAATAGCTTAAGTGATGGATTTGCTCACAGTAGGCAGAGGACGGTTACAAGCCGGCTCTAATAACACTGCTGTCAAGAGGTGATGATGTTGCTGCAGCACTGCAGCTACTACTGAACTTCCCAGTACATCAGTAGCCAAATATGCTACTGAATAGGAAAGACAAAACTATTTTAAAAAAATCTCTCAGTCCTTAGGGACGCATTCTAAGTGACGAAAGGTAAAACAAAGCAGAGCCCAGAGCTGTATTAAATCTCTACTCGGGTCACAATTCCTTTGTCGCCATATCTGATTGCTCTTTTGGTTTCTGAAAGTGCTCGGCAGAAATCCAAGAGTTTACGTGGATAAAACCTCAGGATAACATCCATTTACTTACACGCTACTATTGTCAAATAATCCAAGTCAAGTCTACTTTACAAGCAAGTGTGCAACAAGCAGAAGAAGCGAAGAAGAACGTCACATTGAGTTCACATTCTTCAAGGTGCAAATCGCAGCTATTCCTGCCCCAAACGTTCTGTTTCTTCAATTGCAAATAACAGCTTTTCCTTCAGCTGCTCCTAATTCTTCTAGGGTGGAAGGTGCAAGCGACTGAAAATGAAAAGAAAGAGAAACCTTAAGTATTGAAGAACAGCTTAGACCACCAAAAAAATCCACTAGGAACACAGGCATGTGAACTGTCCTGTTCAGAGGGATAACTGCATTTGTACCCTCCAAAACAGCTGTATCTTGACGTGCGTTTGTCTGTGAGAGTTAAAGCACAACAAGCACTTGAGCAGCGATAACTTTCCAGAACTGGCAACGTGTTTAGTAACAACTCTCACCTTATCTCTCTTCTGTATCTGAAATTTGAAATCTGAGCATCTTCACAAAGCACCAGCAGAACTGAGAAACTGAGCAGAAGCTACATTTCCTCCAGCCAAGAGGGAGCACGAATGCGGCTATTTGTTTTCATTGCCAAGATCAGGTCTGGTGATAATGAAAGATCGATCCCAGACTCTTTAGAAGAAAGTACTACCTTCAGTACTAAAAGTAACTTGATGTTTTTAGTGGTGTGCAAATCCACGGCATTTACAATGGAATCAGCTCCACAACAAAACTGCTCTTCAGAAGTTCAGCTATTACTCAGCAGAGCTTACTGCCATCACCCAGTGTTTTGCTTTCACACAATCTCAGCCACTTCCATATCACACCCACTTCCTACAATGTGAAAGGAGATTGTCATTCCTAAGAACAGAACCACGGCAGAGTTTGACCCTTCGTACTTACCAGGAGTGACTTCTAGGAACCAGTTTTCCTTCCCAACTTTCTCAACGCAAAATTTTTGGGGTCCGTTGCTCCCTGTACAAAAATCAAGCAATGAATTCTTAGGTCTAACTGCCTGTGTCTACCAGTAGTTAATACATGACAACAGCGCGAGAAAGGCTCAAAAACAAGATTAGAACTACTTGCAGAGCACAAAGACATCTGTCTCTCACTACATCCCTCTGAAGAAATCCACGTAGTGAAATGCAAAACTATCAAGCGGTTTTCAAAGAAACTCAACCACTGCATCACATCGTTGGTTTGCTACTGGAAGGAATCCCTGGAGTTTACCTAGTCCTTCTACTCTGAGCAAGCAGGGATACCCAGAGCAGGCTGCCCTGCCAGGACCACGTCCAAACCATCTACCGAGTCACTGATGCAAGGCATGTTCACATTCCCTCCGTCCCTTTTTCTGTCACAGCTCTACCCACATGGAAGACTCGGAAAAAAGATTCCAAATAAACTCATTAGAAAATACCCTTAAACACACAGCTTGGTCCTTATTAGGAAAAAAGGAATTAACACAAGCATAAAATGCATTAAAGAGGGCTCGTTACCTGTGAAGTCAGCAAATCCTCCCACTGGTAATCCACACGTTCCAGTAACAAACGGTAGAAGTCTCATTCTCTTCTCGTTATCTATTTCTTTCACAAACTGAAAAATAACAATTAACACTGATGTTAAGTTTAATATTGAGACGTTCACTTCCCCATCACCCCTCGGACAGCTGGATCAGCAGTTATCATTTATATTTACACGCTATGTATCTGTTGAGTAATTCTGACTGCTGCTCACTAAGCTGTTGCTGTGTTCTTATGAGGAAAAAAAGATGTCTACAAACCTGACAGAACCACAGCATCTGTCTGCTGGTTCTGGTATAACGCCGGTAGATGGTATGCCTCTGCCAGTCATTCGGATCCATTTCTTGCATTCCACACAGGAGCACCTTTAAGGGAGAAAAAGGGTCATAAACATGGAAACTACAAGCTAGTTGCTTCTACAGCAAGACTATTGTACTTAAATACTACTGTATCATGAAGTACATACTACTGTACTTCAAAGCACCTGCTCGTTTTTAATATTAAACTCTCAGACTTCCACAGCAAATAACAACATCCGCTCACAAAGAAAATGTGGAGAGGCCACAAAAGAGAAAACCCAGTCACGAAAACGTTTGTATTTAGACATTCAAACTAGGAACGTATACTTTGCCATTGCCTAACCGTACCATTCTGTGCTAGAAATACGATGTTCTGCTGCAGAGTATAATTTGGAGAGAACAAAAGCAGCTAAAACCTGGTCCACTCAGTAATTTAACCATCCACTGATATCTGGTTCTTATCTCCCTTGCTTTCCAATTGCTCACTCTATAAACACACGCAAATCACATTGTCAAGGATGACAAAAACACCATTAGCCAAAAAAAATTATGCTGGCAGAATCTTAACATTAGAAATGTGTCTAAGTTGGTTGCAAAGAAGAAAGCGAAGAACAACACACTAACCAAATACTCACTGATACAGAAGGCTTCTCTCACGTGAGCATCCTGGAAACAGAACCACCAGCCTTAATGAACTCTGCTCTTCAGACACTGACTGAAATTGAAGGATTACGTGGAGCAGCCTGGATCTGGCAATAGTCAAAGAATCCTTTACCTCCAGCTCCTTAGCATCAAAGTACCGCAGACACTGCTGTGGCAGAATTGCGTTGAAGCCTTCAAAAAAAGCTTGTGTCTGTTCCTCAGCGCTTCGGGAAAGTCTCCATTCTGCTACCTGCTACATTCAGCCTGGAAAAGACACAGAAGGATCATTTAAAATGGGCTACGCCAACCCAAGTTCATCTTTGTTAGTTTCTTTTATAATGAACCGTAAGCTGTGTTAAGAAAAATGATGGAAAGCTCTGGGGATAGAGCACTGTATAACTGTATTCTAACTGTATTCGCAACCTTCACTCTGCGCAAACAATTTTAAGTTTCCAATGTTTCCAACCACTCAACTATGGAAAGTAGTTTAGGCTCAAACAGGAGGCACCATCTACTCACTGATGATATTAATGAGAGCACAGCAGTCCCTTGCTATTCGGAGGAAGAAAAAAATGCAGAGCTGAAATCATCTGATATCTAATATCCTCCCCAGAAAGCTCAGTCATTATCCACGACAAGGTAAAATGGAGGTCAAGTGGTACTGGTGAGGATAAGGAGGACTGCTAGCTTACCAAGAAACAACTACGTCCATTTGGAAAGCTCCATATTTGTTTCTGTTAATCATGAAACTTTGCTCTGAGGTAGAAACTCCACTCTCCATTCATAAAAGGGTGAAAAGCAGGCAGGAGACCTGAAGAACCTGAACCCAGGGAGAAGCAGATATGATGCTGAATTCAAGCCTATGCAAATGTCACCATTTGTGTGAAACCTTTCCAGATGACTCGTGACAAAAGCAATTTCTACTCCCTCATCCCTCAAAACCTTCCCACAAAAAGCCTTCGCAGATCTGATGGTAAGAAAGAGGGAAATTCTACGGCCACAGAAATAAAGCGCGCAGAAAGCCCATCTGCTGAAGACAGAGGAGTGAGCCGTGCTCAACCAACACTGCTTCAGCGCACGCTTACAGTAAGGCACACCTACCTTGTGCTGGCCACGCAGGAAGCTCGTGACGCAGCTCCAGACTGCTCTCCTGAGGCCCAGCTTCATTTCACGGCCACTCACGCTCTGCTGCTGGACATTCTGCAACGGAAAAGCCACCGGATGCAAATCCCATCCCTCGCAGATGGCATCAGACCTCCGCTCTCACGGCAGTCGCACTCACGGCTCCGCGGGAGAAAGCAGACGTGTGCTTACCGAGCGAGCGCTGTTTGCTGCCAGCTGCTGGTAGGAACCCAATCCTAACTCGACAGTACCAACTATGCCTAACTCTGCAATGGGAACAACCAACTACTCCTAACACTACAGCATGAAGAGGAACAAACTCCTAACAAGAAAACACCAACTCCTAACACTAAACCTACTCCTAAACCTACTGCTAACACTAAAACATGAACAATAACCTATGCCTAACTCGAAAACACCAACAATAACCTACGCCTAACTCTAAAAATAAACTTAACCCAAAAACCAACAAGAGAAACAGGGACTGGGACATACAGCGTAAAGATGGGACTGGGGGCCCACAGAACTTGGCTGCAGAAGAGGCCCGAAGGAGGAGCAGATGTTACAAAAATACCACCCAGCTAATGCCGGGGGCAGGGGCTGCGCAGCAGGTAAGGAGCTCAGCGCCTGGACCAGCAACGGTGGAGCTGCGATGGTGCCAATGCGGGGCCTGGCACGGTGGTGTGGTGCCAGGCCAGCTGAGCCGCGGGTGGATCCACCTCCATGGGCTCCGCATGGTTGCTGGTCATCAGGCTGGTGCAGGCGCGATGGAAATGGGCTCTCTTAACCCTCCTCTGCCTGATGGTCATGGCGGGCCCCCTCCTCATTTTCGCTTCCAGGGCCCCCAGCTCCATCCTCCCTCCTGAAACTGGGCAAACTTCAACCCTCGCCCTCTTCACTGCTGACATGGCTGTTATCTGCCACAGCTCTCAGATGCGAGTGCGTTGCGCGCGGCAGCGGTGACCAAGGTGACCAAGGTGGGGAGGGTTCTAAACTGGCAGCCGCACTGATGGTGCTGGCGTTCCACATAGGATGAGGAGGGGGCTGGAGGCGCCAACACAGCAGCAGAAACGCGACGTGCTCCCGACTGCTCGCACTGTTCAAAGCTCCCTCTCCCTCCCTCCGGCCTATGAAGGCGGCCCTTCAAAGCAACAAACACCTCCACGCCAAACCGCAGCCCGGACTCGTCCCGCTCCCTGCAATCCAGACCGAGTCCGTCCGTACCGACCTTCATCCATGCCCACCGCCCCAGCCAAATACGGCACCGAGGCGGATCCATTCCTCACCCGCGCTTTGCTCGGCACCAATTCCGGCGGGGAGTCCTCATTCGGACACCTGAAACAACAAGGCACACTGAAAGTAAGAATTAGGTAAATAGGGGCCTTTCATGAAGATTAAGCATCGTAGGCTTTGGGGAATGTTAGAAGAAAAGGACTAGTGGGACATGTCGACACTGCTATAGTTATAATACAGTTGGGATAACACAGCTGGGTCTATAGTTAAGACAATACCGTTGGGGGTATGCATAAGGGAAAGGTAGCCAAAGAAATTGGCTTTGACTGATTGAGTAGAGGAACTGGGTCAAAGGAACCTGAGGAAGACTACTGACTTCATCCCAACGACCACCGGAGCGAGACCCCCACTACGGACTGCGCACGCGTCAGTAGGAGGGACAGCATGTGCATGAGTTCCCGGAAAAACAATGGATATGTTAGGAATATGGATACGCTTGCTCTATAACTTGCTAACGCTTCTGTCCATCAGTGCACATGCTAGGAGGAGCCATCCCCCATGTGCCCAGCGCTGAATAAACACGTACCTGCTTTATAACCTGATCCTGGTTATAGAGTCTGATTCCGCACGTCAACACCGACACGTCGCACAACAGCGGACCGAAGCACGCCGGGGAGTCGCGGCTCGGCACCCGGCGCCACCCGGATCTTACAGCCAGCGAGCGACCGGCAAACAAACGGACGTCTTCCTGCCGCGCGGCCCAGCACGGCCGGAGCCGCACCGCACGATCCGGGCCGGCTCAGGCTCTGCCTCCAGGCTTTTGGGGCCGGCCGGCTGACTCCGCAGCGAGACCGGGGAGCCGCCTCTGGGTGCCGGCAGCGCCGCGAGCTCCTCCCCCGGCAGCCCCTCCGTGCCCCGGCACCGAGGCCCGACCCCGTCCGCAGCGCACAGCCCGCTCCTCCCGGCCCCGCCGGGCCGCCATGTTGCATCGCCCCGGAAGTGCTCTCCGCCGCCGCCAAGCACTTCCTGTCACGTGGCTCAGGCCGGGCTGGGGGCGGCCCGGGGCCTGTTGGGGGGGGGGCGGCTGCCGGAAAAGGACCCGGTCACGAACGGCTCATGTCGTGTCTTTCCTCTCGCTTTCTTTCCTTTCCCTCCCCCTTTCCTTCCTCTCCTCACACGGTCTGTGCTCCAGACCCCTCACCAGCTTCATAACCCTCCTCTGAACGTGTCTCTCTTGCAGTGAGGGGCCCAAAACTGAACACAGTACTCGAGGTGCGGCCTCACCAGTGCCGAGTGCAGGGGGACAATCACCGCCCTGTTCCTGCTGGTAACACTGTTTGTGATACACACCAGGATGCCGTTGGCCTTCATGGCCACCTGGGCACACTGTGGGCTCATGTTTAGCCGAGCATCAATCAGTTCCCCCAGCTCCGTTTCCTCCACACAGTCCTCCAGCCACTCCGCCCCAAGCCTATAGCGCTGCCTGGGCTTGTTAAGGCCAAAGTGCAGGACCCGGCATTTGCTCTTGTTGAACCTCATCCCATTGCCTTCAGCCCGGCTCTCCAGCCTGTCCAGATCCCTCTGTAGGGCCTCGCTACCCCCAGGCAGATCCACACTCCCAGCCAATTGAAACGTGGGACAAGCAGCTCCATTTCCAGGGAGGGACGTGAAGCCGACCGCTTCGTGGCCCTGCGATTGCCAGCCCGAGCCAGGCACCTTTTGAGCAGCTACTGAAAGAGGCAGCACCACTATTCAAATGTTTGTTTGGCTTTTATTTGCAAGAAAGAGATGCTAAATGCAACCAAAATGCATTTCAATGGGAAATCAAATAGGCGGGATACTGGTAATGACTAAAGACACAGCTTCCTTAGTTCCTCTCCGCAGTCCACAAAAGGGAAAGCACGTCCATGCCTGAAAACAGGACCACGCAGTCTGTGTCCTTTGGTGCACCTCTGAGGAAGCATTCCAAGCGATTCTGCTGTCCTTTGCGCCTCACTGCTCAAGCCCTTATCGTTTCTTTTTGCTTTCCTTCTTGGCTTTCTTGCTCAGCTGTGCAGCACTCGCCTTGGGTTTCTTCACCGTCTCCCAAGTCTTAGACTCAAAACCCTCCGAGTCCTACAAGAAGCAATTGGGACACAGTCAGGGAGCTCCCTAACAACTGGCTGACAGCTGGCTTTGGGAGCTCAAGTCACCTGACCGAGCAGCTTTGGGGACCAGCACTGGAAATCGCCTTCCTGACCTCAGGGCACATTAGAAACTCCCCCTCTGTCTAGTTGCCAAAAATCCCATGCAAACCAGAGCCTAAAGTCCTCTATAGCAAGGCGGTCCTTGGCTAGTGGACCCCCTGCCTGGCAGCTCATAGGGCGCAGCAGCAGCTGCAGGATAGGACAAGCTGGCACCTCAAGGCTGCTGGAGTGCGGAAGGAAGGACAGAAGCAAGTGCGGCACTCTCAGCAGTGCCGGGGCACTCTGCCGTAGGCAACAGCTACAGACGGTTCCCTCCCAGCCCACTGCCTGAGCATTGCTATCAGTCTCACACAGCGCTACTTACTGCCTTTGGGGACTTGGAAACTGGCAGGATGATGGCCAGAACACACGGGAGCTGGAAAAGGGCTCCAAACAAGAGTCCGCAGCGCAGCACGTTCTCCATTAGTGTGGGCTCAGGGATCTCAGGTGGCGAGAAATGCAGTTCAGCAGCCATAGTGCAGACAGCCTGCTGCTCCACTGCTCTCACGGAGGCTGCCTGCTGAGAGGGGGAAAAAGGCACCGTTAGTCTCAGGCACTGCGACGGGGTCACTTCCTGCTAGCAAACATTTCCAGGCTAACTTAGAGAGCTGCTCGGAAGAGATCCAGGGCCTACTGACCCGAGAACAAAGAGGGACATCAAACTTGCATTCCAGTTCCCTTTGCCAGCCTGCCTAGGACAAGAGCCCTCAGCCTTCAGTACTGCTGCACTTGCAGGTGGGGGAAGAGAAGCAGAGGGGACGGGTGGACGTCAAATAAGGGAAGAGCTTACCAGGCAAGATTAAACCTATCCCTGAGCTCCATCACACACACGTAACCACTGCCCTATTACTATCACAGCAATGTTATTCTTACCATTAAAGTTACCCATGTTCACGTACCTGGTTGTGGACGTGTTCGCGGCCTTGCAGCTGCTGTGCTCTGCAATGCCAGCCACGGAAATAAAGCGAGCAGAAAGCTGATCTGTTGAAGACAGAGGAGTGAGCCGTGCTTAACCAGCACTGCTTCAGAGCACGCTTACAGTAAGGCACACCTACCTTACAACGGCAGCTCCAGACGCAGCTCCAGACTGCTCTCCTGAAGCCCAATTGCATTTCACAGCCACTCACGCGCTGCCCCTCGACAACCTGCAACAGAAGAGTCACAAGCTGCAAATCCCATCCCTGGGAGATGTCAGCACATCTCTGCACTCGTGGAGCAGCGCTCACGTCTTCGGGTGAGAAAGCAGGCGTGTGCTTACCGAGTGAGCGCTGTTTGCTGCCAGCTGCTGGTAGGAACCCACCCAACTCTAAGTACGAACAGTAACCTAAGCCTAACTCTAAAACAGGAACAAAAACCTACACCTAACAATAAAACACCAACAGTAACCTAAGCCTAACTCTAAAACAGGAACAATCCTCTACTCCTAACACTAAAACATGAACAGTAACACCTACTCCTAATCAAAAACATGAACAATAACCTACTCCTAACTCAAAAACACGAACAATAAACTACTCCTAACACTACAACTAAACTTAATGTGAAAAACAACAATAGAAACAGGGCTAAGATGGGACATAGGAGGGTTAAGATGGGACCGGGGACCCGCAGTGGAGGAGCAGATGTTAAATGAAGTCTCCCGGCTAATGCCGGGGGCCGCGCAGATGGGAAGGAGCCCTGCGCCTGGACCAGCGATGCTGCAGCCCTGGTGGTACTGATGCGGGGCCTGGCACGGTGGTGTGGTGCCAGGCCAGCTGTGCCGCGGGCGGATCCACCTCCATGGGCTCATCCAGAGGTGGATCCACCTCCATGGGCTCATCCAGAGGTGGATCCACCTCCATGGGCTCCACGGAGGTGGTCACGGGGCTGGTCCAGGCGCGATGGGAACGGGCTCTCTTGCCTGTCTGCTGCCCGATGGTCATGGCGGGCCCCCTCTTCCTCTTGGATCCTGCGGTCCCCGGCTCCATCTTCCCACCTCCATCCTGCCCATCGTCCAGCCTCGCTCTCTTGGCTGCCCACATGGCTGTTGACGGCCAGAGCTCGGAGAGGCGAGTGCGTTGCGTGGGGCAGCGGTGACCAAGGCGACGGCTGTGACATGGCCAGGGTTCTAAAATGGCGGCCGCGCTGCTGGCACTGCTGGCACTGGCGTTCCACATGGCATGAGGAGGGGGCTGGAGGGCAGGGCACGGCACGGCAGCCAGAAGGCACTCGCTGTGCCCAGCGGGCAGCCCTGCTCTCCGGCCAGCAAGAGGGCACAGAGGAGCCGGCCCTGAGCAAAGGGCCCTCGGCCTCCTTCGGCCTCCCCCTTCCACCACAAGGGAATCTCTTCGGGCTGCCATACGCAGCACGCAGCACCACGCTGATGGGGCTCCTGAGCTCAGCGCCAACAACAGCAGGCTCCAAAGCGGACCTGACTACGCCTGCCTCCTGGGACACACAAGCTCTGCTCTCCATGTTGGCATCCAGCGCCTCTCCTTGGGCGGCCTCTTGGGGGATTCAACCACGACCCACCATTAATACCTCCAGCTTCCACATCCAACAGACTCACAACGGCAGCAACAAGGCGGGCAGGAACGGGCCGTGCTGCTGACTGCGGGCGCTTGTCAAGCCTCCCTCTCGCTGCCCCCATTCTGCTCGGGCAGCCGGTCCCAGCAACAAACACCATCACACACAACTGCAGCCCTGACTCGTCCCGCTCGCCGACAGCCAGAGGAAGGACATGGATTCACCTTCCTTCAGCTCCGCACTCGCTGGCACCGCACGCATCGCCTCTGCGTGCCGCCAGCACCGCGAGCTGCTCCGCCGACATCCCTCCGTGCCCCGCACCGCGGCCCGGCCCCGCTGGCAGCACACAGCCCGCTCCTACCGGCCCCATTCAAACTGCCGCCACGCCGCGCTGCCCCGGAAGCGCTCTCGGCCGGCAGGAAGCACTTCCTGCCCCGGCCCTAGCAACCGCCTGCGCCGTCCCGTTGCTAAGGGCGGCCTGGGGCCGGCCCGGGCCTGTGGGGGGGGTTCGCTCCCGGATTCCTGGCGGGTGGCGCCGGCGGCACGGAGCTTTCCTTCTCCTTTCCTGCTCTGGCCTTTTGGACTCCTCTTTTCCTTTCCTTTCTTTGCCTTCCTTCCCCTCCTCTCCTCCTTTCCCTTCACGTTCCGCCCACACTCAGTACGCAGATCTCCAACGGAGGTGCCTGCAGAAGCTCGTCTGTGCAGGCAGTCAATGGCTCGTGCTGTGCTTCGCTGCTTTGTGCTCTTCAATGGCCGCTCAGTCGTGCCCTTTCCTAACCCCTTGTGCACTATCAGGATGGCCCGGCTGGCTTTGCTGCAGAGCCTCATCGGAGAGTCTGCAGACGTGGGGGAAAAGCTCAGCAGCTCAGCAGCTGCCGAGGGAAGGTTTCATGCCCTGGCCTGCACACAGCCCGGCCCTCCCTGCTCTGCGTTCCTGGCGTCCCCTGCGGCCCCTGTGCTGTGACCAACACGAGCGGGGCTCAGGCCCAACGCCCTCCCTGCTGCCGGCCCTCCCCCATGCCCATGTGCTGCACCCACACCGGCTGCCCCAGCCCCGCAGCCCTCCTGCAGGCAGCACAGCCCCAGGCACCGGGCTCGGCCCCAGCCCCGAGGTGCTGCTGCACGGGCTGAGCCCAGACCTAAGATGCAATGACCATTCACAAGTATTTGGGTTTCCCTCATTTTCCCCCTTTGCTGCACCCAACCCGACAATCCTGTCTCCCATCTCCAGCAGCGCTTCTTGCTGCCAGGCAGGCAGGCAGGCAGCAGGAGGCAGTGCCTCGTGGCTCGCTGGACCGAGTCCACCGTGCAGGCTGGAGGAAGGAGGAAGAAGCCAACAAACCAATTGAAAATGGCCACCAGACACTCTTGTCCTCCAGCCTCTCCTCTTTTGGCTCTCGCTCAGCAATGTGCCCTTGCTGCCCCCTGGCACTAAACACGCGGCGCTGCCCATCATGAAGCCATTGGACTGAAGCAGCGCAGCACGGTGTAAATGGGTTACCTAGATTTACCTGTGATAGAGGCTGCTGCCCCTGGAAGGAGGGAAATGGACAAAAACAGTGGCAGCAGTCTAAGGAGAAAACTTACTTTACCAAATACGATATTGGAATACAAGATAACACAATATGATACAATATAATTGCGGCTAATAAATCGAACAAGACAGAGAGAGAGAGAGAGAGAGAAAAAGTGTCCCCGAGAACCGGGAGGCCTACAGTGATCTCTAGGCAACGGGCTGGAACGTTTTGAGAGAGAGAGACGACAGGGCCAGAGCGCTCCGAGAGAGACAGAGCGAGAGAGAGAGCGTTCCAGGCTGGGAGCGAGATTATATATGTGTCCTCCTCCGGTGATTCGTCTCTGGCTGCGTCATCCCCTGGGATATGATGTTCTCCTCCAAGAGCTGAGTACTCGGGATGCTGCCATTCCACAGAACGGGAGCATGAGCCTTCCACACTTCCGCATACCCTCTGTTACACTTCCACATACCCTCTGTTACACTTCCACATACCCTCTGTTACACTTACGCATACCCTCTGTTACACTTCCGCATACCTTCTATTACATGATGATGTATCTATTACATGATACCCTCTACACTATGATGCAAGATTGTTCCGGAATGTAAGCCAGTTCCAGAATGCAAGCCAGTTCCAAAATGCAAGCGAGTTCCAGAATGCAAGCCTGTTCTATGATGCAACCCTGTTCTAGAATGCAAGCCTGCATTATGATTCAAGGCTGTTCTAGAATGCGAGCCTGCACTATGATGCAAACATGTTCCAGAATGCAAGACTTCTCTATGATGCAAGTGTGTTCTAGAATGCAAGCGTGTTCTAGAATGCAAGTCTGCACCCTGATGCAAATATGTTCTAGAATGCAAGCCTTCTCTATGATGCGAGCGTGTTCTGGAATGCAAGCATGTACTAGAATGCAAGCCTGCACTATGATGCAGACATGTTCTAGAATGCAAGACTTCTCTATGATGCAACCCTGTTCTAGAATGCAAGCCTGTATTATGATGCAAGCATGTTCTAGAATGCAAGCCTGCACTATGATGGAAAGCTGTTGTGGAATGCAAGCCTGTATTACGATGCAAGCTTGATCTAGAATGCAAGCCTGCACTATGATGCAACCCTGTTCTAGAATGCAAGCCTGTATTATGATGCAAGCATGTTCTAGAATGCAAGCCTGCACTATGATGGAAAGCTGTTGTGGAATGCAAGCCTCTTCTAGAATGCAGGCATTTTCTAGAATGCATGCCTGCACCCTGATGCAACCCTGTTCTAGAATGCAAGCATGCTCTATGATGCAACCCTGTTCTAGAATGCAGGCATTTTCTAGAATGCATGCCTGCACCCTGATGCAACCCTGTTCTAGAATGCAAGCCTGCACTATGATGCAACCCTGTTCTAGAATGCAAGCCTGCACTATGATTCAAACATGTTCTAGAATGCAAGACTTCTCTATGATGCAAGCGTGTTCTAGAATGCAAGCATGTTGTAGAATGCAAGCCTGCACTATGATTCAAACATGTTCTAGAATGCACTATGATGCAACCCTGTTCTAGAATGCAAGCCTGCACTATGATGCAAACATGTTCTAGAATGCAAGTCTTCTCTATGATGCAAGTGTGTTCTAGAATGCAAGCCTGTTCTAGAATGCAAGCCTGCAATATGATGGAAAGCTGTTCTAGAATGCAAGCCTGCACTATGATGCAACCCTGTTCTAGAATGCAAGTCTGTATTATGATGCAAGCTTGAACTAGAATGCAAGACTTCTCTATGATGCAACCCTGTTCTAGAATGCAAGCCTGTATTATGATGCAAGCATGTTCTAGGATGCAAACCTGCACTATGATGGAAAGCTGTTCTAGAATGCAAGCCTGCACTATGATGCAAGCTTGTTCTAGAATGCGAGCCTGTACTATGATGCAACCCAGTTCTAGAATGCAAGAATGCTCTATGATGGAAACACGTTCTGGAGTGCAAGCCTGCACTATGATGCAAACATGTTCTAGAATGCACTAAGATGCACGCCTGTTCTAGAATGCAAGCCTGCACTATGATGCAAACATGTTCTAGAAGGCAAGCATATTCTAGAATGCAAGCCTGCACTATGATGGAAAGCTGTTCTAGAATGCAAGCCTGCACTATGAGGCAACCCTGTTCTAGAATGCAAGCCTGTATTATGATGCAAGCTTGATCTAGAATGCAAGGCTGCACTATGATGCAACCCTGTTCTTGAATGCAAGCCTGCACTATGATGCAAGCTTGTTCTAGAATGCAAGCATGTCCTAGAATGCAAGCCTGCACTATGATGCAAATATATTCTAGAATGCAAGTCTTCTCTATGATGAAAACGTGTTCTAGAATTCAAGCATGTTCTAGAATGCATGCCAGCACTATGATGGAAAGCTGTTCTAGAATGCAAGCCTGCACTATGAGGCAACCCTGTTATAGAATGCAAGCCTGTATTATGATGTAAGCTTGATCTAGAATGCAAGCCTGCACTATGATGCAACCCTGTTCTAGAATGCAAGCCTGCACTATGATGCAACCCTTTGCTAGAATGCACTAAGATGCAAGCATGTTCTAGAATGGAAGCCTGCAGTATGATGCAAACATGTTCCAGAATGCAAGACTTCTCTATGATGCAAGCTTGTTCTAGAATGCAAGCTTGTTCTGGAATGCAAGCCTGCGCTATAATGCAAACGTTCTAGAATGCAAGCCTTCTCTATGATGCGAGCGTGTTCAAGAATGCAAGCATGTACTAGAATGCGAGCCTGCACTATGATGCAAACATGTTCTGGAATGCACTAAGATGCACGCCTGTTCTAGAATGCAAGCCTGCACTATGATGCAAACATGTTCTAGAATGCAAGACTTCTCTCTGATGCAAGCGTATTCTAGAATGCAAGCATATTCTAGAATGCAAGCCTGCACTATGATGGAAAGCTTTTCTAGAATGCAAGCCTGCACTATGATGCAACCCTGTTCTAGAATGCAAGCCTGTATTATGATGCAAACATGTTCTAGAATGCAAGCCTGCACTATGATGGAAAGCTGTTGTGGAATGCAAGCCTGTGCTATGATGCATGCTTCTTCTAGAATACAAGCCTGCACTATGATGCACACCTGTTCTAGAATGCAAGAATGCTCTATGTTGCAAGCCTGTTCTAGAATGCAAGCCAGAACTATGATGCAACCCTGTTCTAGAATGCAAGCCTGCACTATGATTCAAACATGATCTAGAATGCACTAAGACGCACGCCTGTTCTAGAATGCAAGCCTGCACTATGATGCAAACATGTTCTAGAATACAAGTCTTCTCTATGATGCAAGTGTGTTCTAGAATGCAAGCATGTTCTAGAATTCAAGCCTGCACTATGATGGAAAGCTGTTCTAGAATGCAAGCCTGCACTATGATGCAACCCTGTTCTAGAATGCAAGCCTGTATTATGATGCAAGCATGTTCTAGGATGTAAGCCTGCACTATGATGGAAAGCTGTTCTAGAATGTAAGCCTGCACTATGATGCAAGAGTGTTCTAGAATGCAAGCCTGTATTATGATGCAAGCATGTTCTAGAATGCAAGCCTGCAATATGATGCAACCCTGTTCTAGAATGCAAGCCTGCACTATGAGGCAACCCTGTTCTAGAATGCAAGCCTGTATTATGATGCAAGCATGTTCTAGAATGCAAGCCTGCAATATGATGGAAAGCTGTTCAAGAATGCAAGCCTGCATTATGATGAAAGCTTGTTCTAGAATGCAAGCCTGCACTATGATGCAACCCTGTTCTAGAATGCAAGTCTGTATTATGATGCAAGCTTGAACTAGAATGCAAGACTTCTCTATGATGCAACCCTGTTCTAGAATGCAAGCCTGTATTATGATGCAAGCATGTTCTAGGATGCAAACCTGCACTATGATGGAAAGCTGTTCTAGAATGCAAGCCTGCACTATGATGCAAGCTTGTTCTAGAATGCGAGCCTGTACTATGATGCAACCCAGTTCTAGAATGCAAGAATGCTCTATGATGGAAACACGTTCTGGAGTGCAAGCCTGCACTATGATGCAAACATGTTCTAGAATGCACTAAGATGCACGCCTGTTCTAGAATGCAAGCCTGCACTATGATGCAAACATGTTCTAGAAGGCAAGCATATTCTAGAATGCAAGCCTGCACTATGATGGAAAGCTGTTCTAGAATGCAAGCCTGCACTATGAGGCAACCCTGTTCTAGAATGCAAGCCTGTATTATGATGCAAGCTTGATCTAGAATGCAAGGCTGCACTATGATGCAACCCTGTTCTTGAATGCAAGCCTGCACTATGATGCAAGCTTGTTCTAGAATGCAAGCATGTCCTAGAATGCAAGCCTGCACTATGATGCAAATATATTCTAGAATGCAAGTCTTCTCTATGATGAAAACGTGTTCTAGAATTCAAGCATGTTCTAGAATGCATGCCAGCACTATGATGGAAAGCTGTTCTAGAATGCAAGCCTGCACTATGAGGCAACCCTGTTATAGAATGCAAGCCTGTATTATGATGTAAGCTTGATCTAGAATGCAAGCCTGCACTATGATGCAACCCTGTTCTAGAATGCAAGCCTGCACTATGATGCAACCCTTTGCTAGAATGCACTAAGATGCAAGCATGTTCTAGAATGGAAGCCTGCAGTATGATGCAAACATGTTCCAGAATGCAAGACTTCTCTATGATGCAAGCTTGTTCTAGAATGCAAGCTTGTTCTGGAATGCAAGCCTGCGCTATAATGCAAACGTTCTAGAATGCAAGCCTTCTCTATGATGCGAGCGTGTTCAAGAATGCAAGCATGTACTAGAATGCGAGCCTGCACTATGATGCAAACATGTTCTGGAATGCACTAAGATGCACGCCTGTTCTAGAATGCAAGCCTGCACTATGATGCAAACATGTTCTAGAATGCAAGACTTCTCTCTGATGCAAGCGTATTCTAGAATGCAAGCATATTCTAGAATGCAAGCCTGCACTATGATGGAAAGCTTTTCTAGAATGCAAGCCTGCACTATGATGCAACCCTGTTCTAGAATGCAAGCCTGTATTATGATGCAAACATGTTCTAGAATGCAAGCCTGCACTATGATGGAAAGCTGTTGTGGAATGCAAGCCTGTGCTATGATGCATGCTTCTTCTAGAATACAAGCCTGCACTATGATGCACACCTGTTCTAGAATGCAAGAATGCTCTATGTTGCAAGCCTGTTCTAGAATGCAAGCCAGAACTATGATGCAACCCTGTTCTAGAATGCAAGCCTGCACTATGATTCAAACATGATCTAGAATGCACTAAGACGCACGCCTGTTCTAGAATGCAAGCCTGCACTATGATGCAAACATGTTCTAGAATACAAGTCTTCTCTATGATGCAAGTGTGTTCTAGAATGCAAGCATGTTCTAGAATTCAAGCCTGCACTATGATGGAAAGCTGTTCTAGAATGCAAGCCTGCACTATGATGCAACCCTGTTCTAGAATGCAAGCCTGTATTATGATGCAAGCATGTTCTAGGATGTAAGCCTGCACTATGATGGAAAGCTGTTCTAGAATGTAAGCCTGCACTATGATGCAAGAGTGTTCTAGAATGCAAGCCTGTATTATGATGCAAGCATGTTCTAGAATGCAAGCCTGCAATATGATGCAACCCTGTTCTAGAATGCAAGCCTGCACTATGAGGCAACCCTGTTCTAGAATGCAAGCCTGTATTATGATGCAAGCATGTTCTAGAATGCAAGCCTGCAATATGATGGAAAGCTGTTCAAGAATGCAAGCCTGCATTATGATGAAAGCTTGTTCTAGAATGCAAGCCTGCACTATGATGCAACCCTGTTCTAGAATGCAAGTCTGTATTATGATGCAAGCTTGAACTAGAATGCAAGACTTCTCTATGATGCAACCCTGTTCTAGAATGCAAGCCTGTATTATGATGCAAGCATGTTCTAGGATGCAAACCTGCACTATGATGGAAAGCTGTTCTAGAATGCAAGCCTGCACTATGATGCAAGCTTGTTCTAGAATGCGAGCCTGTACTATGATGCAACCCAGTTCTAGAATGCAAGAATGCTCTATGATGGAAACACGTTCTGGAGTGCAAGCCTGCACTATGATGCAAACATGTTCTAGAATGCACTAAGATGCACGCCTGTTCTAGAATGCAAGCCTGCACTATGATGCAAACATGTTCTAGAAGGCAAGCATATTCTAGAATGCAAGCCTGCACTATGATGGAAAGCTGTTCTAGAATGCAAGCCTGCACTATGAGGCAACCCTGTTCTAGAATGCAAGCCTGTATTATGATGCAAGCTTGATCTAGAATGCAAGGCTGCACTATGATGCAACCCTGTTCTTGAATGCAAGCCTGCACTATGATGCAAGCTTGTTCTAGAATGCAAGCATGTCCTAGAATGCAAGCCTGCACTATGATGCAAATATATTCTAGAATGCAAGTCTTCTCTATGATGAAAACGTGTTCTAGAATTCAAGCATGTTCTAGAATGCATGCCAGCACTATGATGGAAAGCTGTTCTAGAATGCAAGCCTGCACTATGAGGCAACCCTGTTATAGAATGCAAGCCTGTATTATGATGTAAGCTTGATCTAGAATGCAAGCCTGCACTATGATGCAACCCTGTTCTAGAATGCAAGCCTGCACTATGATGCAACCCTTTGCTAGAATGCACTAAGATGCAAGCATGTTCTAGAATGGAAGCCTGCAGTATGATGCAAACATGTTCCAGAATGCAAGACTTCTCTATGATGCAAGCTTGTTCTAGAATGCAAGCTTGTTCTGGAATGCAAGCCTGCGCTATAATGCAAACGTTCTAGAATGCAAGCCTTCTCTATGATGCGAGCGTGTTCAAGAATGCAAGCATGTACTAGAATGCGAGCCTGCACTATGATGCAAACATGTTCTGGAATGCACTAAGATGCACGCCTGTTCTAGAATGCAAGCCTGCACTATGATGCAAACATGTTCTAGAATGCAAGACTTCTCTCTGATGCAAGCGTATTCTAGAATGCAAGCATATTCTAGAATGCAAGCCTGCACTATGATGGAAAGCTTTTCTAGAATACAAGCCTGCACTATGATGCAACCCTGTTCTAGAATGCAAGCCTGTATTATGATGCAAACATGTTCTAGAATGCAAGCCTGCACTATGATGGAAAGCTGTTGTGGAATGCAAGCCTGTGCTATGATGCATGCTTCTTCTAGAATGAAAGCCTGCACTATGATGCACACCTGTTCTAGAATGCAAGAATGCTCTACGTTGCAAGCCTGTTCTAGAATGCAAGCCAGAACTATGATGCAACCCTGTTCTAGAATGCAAGCCTGCACTATGATTCAAACATGATCTAGAATGCACTAAGACGCACGCCTGTTCTAGAATGCAAGCCTGCACTATGATGCAAACATGTTCTAGAATACAAGTCTTCTCTATGATGCAAGTGTGTTCTAGAATGCAAGCATGTTCTAGAATTCAAGCCTGCACTATGATGGAAAGCTGTTCTAGAATGCAAGCCTGCACTATGATGCAACCCTGTTCTAGAATGCAAGCCTGTATTATGATGCAAGCATGTTCTAGGATGTAAGCCTGCACTATGATGGAAAGCTGTTCTAGAATGTAAGCCTGCACTATGATGCAAGAGTGTTCTAGAATGCAAGCCTGTATTATGATGCAAGCATGTTCTAGAATGCAAGCCTGCAATATGATGCAACCCTGTTCTAGAATGCAAGCCTGCACTATGATGCAACCCTGTTCTAGAATGCAAGCCTGTATTATGATGCAAGCATGTTCTAGAATGCAAGCCTGCAATATGATGGAAAGCTGTTCAAGAATGCAAGCCTGCATTATGATGAAAGCTTGTTCTAGAATGCAAGCCTGCACTATGATGCAATCCTGTTCTAGAATGCAAGCCTGCACTATGATGCAAGCGTGTTCTAGAATGCAAGCATATTCTAGAATGCATGACTGCACTATGATGGAAAGCTGTTCTGGAATGCAAGCCTGCACTATGATGCAAGCTTGTTCTAGAATGCAAGCCTATATTATGATGCAAGCTTGATCTAGAATGCAAACATGTTCTAGAATGCAAGCCTGCGCTATAATGCAAGCATGTTCTAGAATGCAATAATTCTCTATGATGCGAGCGTGTTCTAGAATGCAAACATGTTCTAGAAGGCAAGACTGCACCCTGAGGCAACCCTGTTCTTGAATGCAAGACTTCTCTATGATGAGAGCATGCTCTAGAATGCAAGCATGTACTAGAATGCAAACCTGCACTATGATGCAACCCTGTTCTAGAATGCACTATGATGCACGCCTGTTCTAGAATGCAAGCCTGCACTATGATGCAAACAAGTTCTAGAATGCAAGACTTCTCTATGATGGAAGCGTATACTAGAATGCAAGCATATTCTAGAAGGCAAGACTGCGCCCTGTAGAAACCTTGTTCTAAAATGCAAGACTCCTCTATGATGCAAGTGTGTTCTTGAATGCAAGCATGTTGTAGAATGCAAGCCTGCACTATGATTCAAACATGTTCTAGAATGCACTAAGATGCACGCCTGTTCTAGAATGCAAGCCTGCACTATGATGCAAACATGTTCTAGAATGCAAGTCTTCTCTATGATGCAAGTGTGTTCTAGAATGCAAGCCTGTTCTAGAATGCAAGCCTGCACTATGATGGAAAGCTGTTCTAGAATGCAAGCCTGCACTATGATGCAACCCTGTTCTAGAATGCAAGTTTGTATTATGATGCAAACATGTTCTAGAATGCAAGCCTGCACTATGATGGAAAGCTGTTCTAGAATGCAAGCCTGCACTATGAAGCAAGCTTGTTCTAGAATGAAAGCCTGCACTATGATGCAACCCTGTTCTAGAATGCAAGAATGCTCTATGATGCAAACATGTTCTAGAATGCAAGCCTGCACTATGATGCAACTCTGTTCTAGAATGCACTAAGATGCAAGCATGTTCTAGAATTCAAGCCTGCACTATGATGAAATCATGTTCTAGAATGCAAGACTTCTCTAAGATGCAAGTGTATTCTAGAATGCAAGCATATTCTAGAATGCAAGCCTGCACTATGATGGAAAGCTGTTCTAGAATGCAAACCTGTATGATGATGCAAGCTTGATCTAGAATACAATCCTGCACTATGATGCAACCCTGTTCAGGAATGCAAGCCTGTATTATGATGCAAGCATGTTCTAGAATGCAAGACTTCTCTATGATGCAAGTGTTTTCTAGAATGCAAGCATATTCTAGAATGCATGCCTGCACTATGATGGAAAGCTGTTCTAGAATGCAAGCCTGCACTATGAGGCAACGCTGTTCTAGAATGCAAGCTTGTATTATGATGCAAGCTTGATCTAGAATGCAAGGCTGCTGTATGATGCAACCCTGTTCTTGAATGCAAGCCTGCACTATGATGCAAGCTTGTTCTAGAATGCAAGCATGTCCTAGAATGCAAGCCTGCACTATGATGCAGACATGTTCTAGAATGCAAGTCTTCTCTATGATGCAAGTGTGTTCTAGAATGCAACCCTGTTCTAGAATGCAAGCCTGTATTATGATGCAAGCTTGATCTAGAATGCAAGCCTGCACTATGATGCAACCCTGTTCTAGAATGGAAGCCTGTATTACGATGCAAGCATGTTCTAGAATGCAAGCCTGCAATATGATGGAAAGCTGTTCTAGAATGCAAGCCTGCTCTATGATGCAACCCTGTTCTTGAATGCAAGCCTGTATTATGATGCAAGAGTTTTCTAGAATGCAAGCCTGCACTATGATGCAAAAATGTTCTAGAAAATAAGCCTGCATTATGATTCAAGGCTGTTCTAGAATGCAAGATTGCACTATGATGCAACCCTGTTCTAGAATGGAAGCATGTTCTTGAATGCAAGCCTGCACCCTGATGCAACCCTGTTCTAGAATGCTAGACTTCACTATGATGCAAGCGTGTTCTAGAATGCAAGCATGTTCTAGAAGGCAAGCCTGCACTATGATGCAAACATTTTCTAGAATGGAAGACTTCTCTATGATGCAACCCTGTTCTAGAATGAAAGCCTGCATTATGATTCAAGGCTGTTCTAGAATGCAAGCCTGCACTATGATGCAAACGTTCTAGAATGCAAGACTTCTCTATGATGCAAGCGTATTCTGGAATGCAAGCATATTCTAGAATGCAAGCCTGCACTATGATGGAAAGCTGTTCTAGAATGCAAGCCTGCACTATGATGCAAACCTGTTCTAGAATGCAAGCCTGTATTATGATGCAAGCATGTTCTAGAATGCAAGCCTGCACTATGATGGAAAGCTGTTGTGGAATGCAAGCCTGTGCTATGATGCATGCTTCTTCTAGAATACAAGCCTGCACTATGATGCAACCCTGTTTAGAATGCAAGCCTGTGCTATGATGCATGCTTGTTCTAGAATGCAAGCCTGCACCATGATGCACACCTGTTCTAGAATGCAAGAATGCTCTATGTTGCAAGCCCGTTTTAGAATGCAAGCCTGCACTATGAGGCAACCCTGTTCTAGAATGCAAGCCTGTATTATGATGCAAGCATGTTCTAGAATGCAAGCCTGCACTATGATGCAACCCTGTTCTAGAATGCAAGCCTGCACTATGATGCAACCCTGTTCTAGAATGCAATAAGATGCACGCCTGTTCTAGAATGGAAGCCTGCAGTATGATGCAAACATGTTCCAGAATGCAAGACTTCTCTATGATGCAAGCTTGTTCTAGAATGCAAGCTTGTTCTGGAATGCAAGCCTGCGCTATAATGCAAACGTTCTAGAATGCAAGCCTTCTCTATGATGCGAGCGTGTTCAAGAATGCAAGCATGTACTAGAATGCGAGCCTGCACTATGATGCAAACATGTTCTGGAATGCACTAAGATGCACGCCTGTTCTAGAATGCAAGCCTGCACTATGATGCAAGCTTGTTCTTGAATGCAAGACTTCTCTATGATGCAAGCATATTCTAGAATGCAAGCATATTCTAGAATGCAAGCCTGCACTATGATGGAAAGCTGTTCTAGAATGCAAGCCTGCACTATGAGGCAACCCTGTTCTAGAATGCAAACCGGTATTATGATGCAAGCTTGATCTAGAATACAAGCCTGCACTATGATGCAACCGTGTTCTGGAATGCAAGCCTGCACTATGATACAAGCTTGTTCTAGAATGCAAGCCTGCACTATGATGCAAGAGTTTTCTAGAATGCAAGCTTGCACTATGATCCAAAATTTTCTAGTACATAAGCCTGCATTATGATTCAAGGCGGTTCTAGAATGCAAGATTGCACTATGATGCAACCCTGTTCTAGAATGCAAGCATGCTCTTGAATGCAAGCCTGCACCCTGATGCAACCCTGTTCTAGAATGCTAGACTTCACTATGATGCAAGCGTGTTCTAGAATGCAAGCATGTTCTAGAAGGCAAGCCTGCACTATGATGCAAACATTTCTAGAATGGAAGACTTCTCTATGATGCAAACCTGTTCTAGAACGAAAGCCTGCATTATGATTCAAGGCTGTTCTAGAATGGAAGCCTGCACTATGATGCAAACGTTCTAGAATGAAAGACTTCTCTATGATGCAAGCGTATTCTAGAATGCAAGCATATTCTAGAATACAAGCCTGCACTATGATGGAAAGCTGTTCTAGAATGCAAGCCTGCACTATGATGCAACCCTGTTCTAGAATGCAAGCCTGTATTATGATGCAAGCATGTTCTAGAATGCAAGCCTGCAATATAATGGAAAGCTGTTCTAGAATGCAAGCCTGCATTATGATGCAACCCTGTTCTAGAATGGAATAATGCTCTTTGATGCAAACATGTTCTAGAATGGAAGCCTGCACTATGATGCAATCATGTTCTAGAATGCAAGACTTCTCTATGATGCAAGCGTATTCTATAATGCAAGCATATTCTAGAATGCAAGCCTGCACAATGAGGCAACCCTGTTCTAGAATGCAAGCCAGTATTATGATGCAAGCTTGATCTAGAATGCAAGGCTGCACTATGATGCAACCCTGTTCTTGATTGCAAGCCTGCACTATGATGCAAGCTTGTTCTAGAATGCAAGCGTGTCCTAGAATGCAAGCCTGCACTATGATGCAAACATGTTCTAGAATGCAAGTCTTCTCTATGATACAAGTGTGTTCTAGAATGCAAGCATGTTCTAGAATGCAAGCCTGCACTATGATGGAAAGCTGTTCTAGAATGCAAGCCTGCGCTATGATGCAACCCTGTTCTAGAATGCAAGCCTGTATTATGATGCAAGCTTGATCTAGAATGCAAGCCTGCACTATGATGCAACCCTGTTCTAGAATGCAAGCCTGTATTATGATGCAAGCATGTTCTAGAATGCAAGCCTGCAATATGATGGAAAGCTGTTCTAGAATGCAAGCCTGCACTATGATGCAAGCTTCTTCTAGAATGCAAGCCTGCACTATGATGCAACCCTGTTCTAGAATGCAAGAATGCTCTATGATGCAAACATGTTCTAGAATGCAAGCCTGCACTATGATTCAACCCTGTTCTAGAATGCACTAAGATGCACGCCTGTTCTAGAATGCAAGCCTGCACTATGATGCAACCCTGTTCTTGAATGCAAGCCTGTATTATGATGCAAGCTTGTTCTAGAATGCAATCCTTCACTATGATGCAAACATGTTCCAGAATGCAAGACTTCTCTATGATGCAAGTGTGTTCTAGAATGCAAGCGTGTTCTAGAATGCAAGCCTGCGCTATAATGCAAACATGTTCTAGAATGCAGGCCTTCTCTATGATGCGAGCATGTTCTAGAATGCAAGCATGTTCCAGAATGCAAGCCTGCACTATGATGCAACCCTGTTCTAGAATGCAATAATTCTCTATGATGCGAGCGTGTTCTAGAATGCAAGCATGTACTGGAATGCAAGCCTGCACTATGATGCAAACTTTTTCTACAATGCAAGACTGCACCCTGATGCAACCGTTTTCTAGGATGCAAGACTTCTCTATGATGCAAGTGTGTTATAGAATGCAAGCATGTTCTAGAATGCAAGCCTGCAGTATGATGCAACACTTTTCTAGAATGCAAGACTTCTCTATGATGCAAGCCTGTTCTAGAATGCAAGCCTGCACTATGATGCAACCCTGTTCTACAATGCAAGACTGCACTATGATGCAACCCTGTTCTAGAATGCTAGCCTGCACTATGATAAAAAGCTGTTCTAGAATGCAAGCCTGCACTATGATGGAAAGCTGTTCTAGAATGCAAGCCTGCACTATGATGCAACCCTGTTCTAGAATGCAAGCCTGCAGTATGATGCAAGCCTGTTCTAGAATGCAAGCCTGTATTATGATGCAAGCTTGTTCTAGAATGCAAGCCTGCACTGTGATGCACGCCTGTACTAGAATGCAAGCATGCTCCATGATGCAAGCCCGTTTTAGAATGCAAGCCTGCACTATGATGCAAGATTGTTCTAGAATGCAAGTGTGTACCCTGATGCAACCCTGTTCTCGAATGCAAGACTTCTCTATGATGCAAGCGTATTCTAGAATGCAAGCATGTTCTAGAATGCAAGCCTGCAATATGATGCAACCCTGTTCTAGAATGCAAGCCTGCACTATGATGCAACCCTGTTCTAGAATGCAAGCCTGTATTATGATGCAAGCATGTTCTAGAATGCAAGCCTGCAATATGATGGAAAGCTGTTCAAGAATGCAAGCCTGCATTATGATGAAAGCTTGTTCTAGAATGCAAGCCTGCACTATGATGCAATCCTGTTCTAGAATGCAAGCCTGCACTATGATGCAAGCGTGTTCTAGAATGCAAGCATATTCTAGAATGCATGACTGCACTATGATGGAAAGCTGTTCTAGAATGCAAGCCTGCACTATGATGCAAGCTTGTTCTAGAATGCAAGCCTATATTATGATGCAAGCTTGATCTAGAATGCAAACATGTTCTAGAATGCAAGCCTGCGCTATAATGCAAGCATGTTCTAGAATGCAATAATTCTCTATGATGCGAGCGTGTTCTAGAATGCAAACATGTTCTAGAAGGCAAGACTGCACCCTGAGGCAACCCTGTTCTTGAATGCAAGACTTCTCTATGATGAGAGCATGCTCTAGAATGCAAGCATGTACTAGAATGCAAACCTGCACTATGATGCAACCCTGTTCTAGAATGCACTATGATGCACGCCTGTTCTAGAATGCAAGCCTGCACTATGATGCAAACAAGTTCTAGAATGCAAGACTTCTCTATGATGGAAGCGTATACTAGAATGCAAGCATATTCTAGAAGGCAAGACTGCGCCCTGTAGAAACCTTGTTCTAAAATGCAAGACTCCTCTATGATGCAAGTGTGTTCTTGAATGCAAGCATGTTGTAGAATGCAAGCCTGCACTATGATTCAAACATGTTCTAGAATGCACTAAGATGCACGCCTGTTCTAGAATGCAAGCCTGCACTATGATGCAAACATGTTCTAGAATGCAAGTCTTCTCTATGATGCAAGTGTGTTCTAGAATGCAAGCCTGTTCTAGAATGCAAGCCTGCACTATGATGGAAAGCTGTTCTAGAATGCAAGCCTGCACTATGATGCAACCCTGTTCTAGAATGCAAGTTTGTATTATGATGCAAACATGTTCTAGAATGCAAGCCTGCACTATGATGGAAAGCTGTTCTAGAATGCAAGCCTGCACTATGAAGCAAGCTTGTTCTAGAATGAAAGCCTGCACTATGATGCAACCCTGTTCTAGAATGCAAGAATGCTCTATGATGCAAACATGTTCTAGAATGCAAGCCTGCACTATGATGCAACTCTGTTCTAGAATGCACTAAGATGCAAGCATGTTCTAGAATTCAAGCCTGCACTATGATGAAATCATGTTCTAGAATGCAAGACTTCTCTAAGATGCAAGTGTATTCTAGAATGCAAGCATATTCTAGAATGCAAGCCTGCACTATGATGGAAAGCTGTTCTAGAATGCAAACCTGTATGATGATGCAAGCTTGATCTAGAATACAATCCTGCACTATGATGCAACCCTGTTCAGGAATGCAAGCCTGTATTATGATGCAAGCATGTTCTAGAATGCAAGACTTCTCTATGATGCAAGTGTTTTCTAGAATGCAAGCATATTCTAGAATGCATGCCTGCACTATGATGGAAAGCTGTTCTAGAATGCAAGCCTGCACTATGAGGCAACGCTGTTCTAGAATGCAAGCTTGTATTATGATGCAAGCTTGATCTAGAATGCAAGGCTGCTGTATGATGCAACCCTGTTCTTGAATGCAAGCCTGCACTATGATGCAAGCTTGTTCTAGAATGCAAGCATGTCCTAGAATGCAAGCCTGCACTATGATGCAGACATGTTCTAGAATGCAAGTCTTCTCTATGATGCAAGTGTGTTCTAGAATGCAACCCTGTTCTAGAATGCAAGCCTGTATTATGATGCAAGCTTGATCTAGAATGCAAGCCTGCACTATGATGCAACCCTGTTCTAGAATGGAAGCCTGTATTACGATGCAAGCATGTTCTAGAATGCAAGCCTGCAATATGATGGAAAGCTGTTCTAGAATGCAAGCCTGCTCTATGATGCAACCCTGTTCTTGAATGCAAGCCTGTATTATGATGCAAGAGTTTTCTAGAATGCAAGCCTGCACTATGATGCAAAAATGTTCTAGAAAATAAGCCTGCATTATGATTCAAGGCTGTTCTAGAATGCAAGATTGCACTATGATGCAACCCTGTTCTAGAATGGAAGCATGTTCTTGAATGCAAGCCTGCACCCTGATGCAACCCTGTTCTAGAATGCTAGACTTCACTATGATGCAAGCGTGTTCTAGAATGCAAGCATGTTCTAGAAGGCAAGCCTGCACTATGATGCAAACATTTTCTAGAATGGAAGACTTCTCTATGATGCAACCCTGTTCTAGAATGAAAGCCTGCATTATGATTCAAGGCTGTTCTAGAATGCAAGCCTGCACTATGATGCAAACGTTCTAGAATGCAAGACTTCTCTATGATGCAAGCGTATTCTGGAATGCAAGCATATTCTAGAATGCAAGCCTGCACTATGATGGAAAGCTGTTCTAGAATGCAAGCCTGCACTATGATGCAAACCTGTTCTAGAATGCAAGCCTGTATTATGATGCAAGCATGTTCTAGAATGCAAGCCTGCACTATGATGGAAAGCTGTTGTGGAATGCAAGCCTGTGCTATGATGCATGCTTCTTCTAGAATACAAGCCTGCACTATGATGCAACCCTGTTTAGAATGCAAGCCTGTGCTATGATGCATGCTTGTTCTAGAATGCAAGCCTGCACCATGATGCACACCTGTTCTAGAATGCAAGAATGCTCTATGTTGCAAGCCCGTTTTAGAATGCAAGCCTGCACTATGAGGCAACCCTGTTCTAGAATGCAAGCCTGTATTATGATGCAAGCATGTTCTAGAATGCAAGCCTGCACTATGATGCAACCCTGTTCTAGAATGCAAGCCTGCACTATGATGCAACCCTGTTCTAGAATGCAATAAGATGCACGCCTGTTCTAGAATGCAAGCCTGCACTATGATGCAAGCTTGTTCTTGAATGCAAGACTTCTCTATGATGCAAGCGTATTCTAGAATGCAAGCATATTCTAGAATGCAAGCCTGCACTATGATGGAAAGCTGTTCTAGAATGCAAGCCTGCACTATGAGGCAACCCTGTTCTAGAATGCAAACCGGTATTATGATGCAAGCTTGATCTAGAATACAAGCCTGCACTATGATGCAACCGTGTTCTGGAATGCAAGCCTGCACTATGATACAAGCTTGTTCTAGAATGCAAGCCTGCACTATGATGCAAGAGTTTTCTAGAAGGCAAGCTTGCACTATGATCCAAAATTTTCTAGTACATAAGCCTGCATTATGATTCAAGGCGGTTCTAGAATGCAAGATTGCACTATGATGCAACCCTGTTCTAGAATGCAAGCATGCTCTTGAATGCAAGCCTGCACCCTGATGCAACCCTGTTCTAGAATGCTAGACTTCACTATGATGCAAGCGTGTTCTAGAATGCAAGCATGTTCTAGAAGGCAAGCCTGCACTATGATGCAAACATTTCTAGAATGGAAGACTTCTCTATGATGCAAACCTGTTCTAGAACGAAAGCCTGCATTATGATTCAAGGCTGTTCTAGAATGGAAGCCTGCACTATGATGCAAACGTTCTAGAATGAAAGACTTCTCTATGATGCAAGCGTATTCTAGAATGCAAGCATATTCTAGAATACAAGCCTGCACTATGATGGAAAGCTGTTCTAGAATGCAAGCCTGCACTATGATGCAACCCTGTTCTAGAATGCAAGCCTGTATTATGATGCAAGCATGTTCTAGAATGCAAGCCTGCAATATAATGGAAAGCTGTTCTAGAATGCAAGCCTGCATTATGATGCAACCCTGTTCTAGAATGGAATAATGCTCTTTGATGCAAACATGTTCTAGAATGGAAGCCTGCACTATGATGCAATCATGTTCTAGAATGCAAGACTTCTCTATGATGCAAGCGTATTCTATAATGCAAGCATATTCTAGAATGCAAGCCTGCACAATGAGGCAACCCTGTTCTAGAATGCAAGCCAGTATTATGATGCAAGCTTGATCTAGAATGCAAGGCTGCACTATGATGCAACCCTGTTCTTGATTGCAAGCCTGCACTATGATGCAAGCTTGTTCTAGAATGCAAGCGTGTCCTAGAATGCAAGCCTGCACTATGATGCAAACATGTTCTAGAATGCAAGTCTTCTCTATGATACAAGTGTGTTCTAGAATGCAAGCATGTTCTAGAATGCAAGCCTGCACTATGATGGAAAGCTGTTCTAGAATGCAAGCCTGCGCTATGATGCAACCCTGTTCTAGAATGCAAGCCTGTATTATGATGCAAGCTTGATCTAGAATGCAAGCCTGCACTATGATGCAACCCTGTTCTAGAATGCAAGCCTGTATTATGATGCAAGCATGTTCTAGAATGCAAGCCTGCAATATGATGGAAAGCTGTTCTAGAATGCAAGCCTGCACTATGATGCAAGCTTCTTCTAGAATGCAAGCCTGCACTATGATGCAACCCTGTTCTAGAATGCAAGAATGCTCTATGATGCAAACATGTTCTAGAATGCAAGCCTGCACTATGATTCAACCCTGTTCTAGAATGCACTAAGATGCACGCCTGTTCTAGAATGCAAGCCTGCACTATGATGCAACCCTGTTCTTGAATGCAAGCCTGTATTATGATGCAAGCTTGTTCTAGAATGCAATCCTTCACTATGATGCAAACATGTTCCAGAATGCAAGACTTCTCTATGATGCAAGTGTGTTCTAGAATGCAAGCGTGTTCTAGAATGCAAGCCTGCGCTATAATGCAAACATGTTCTAGAATGCAGGCCTTCTCTATGATGCGAGCATGTTCTAGAATGCAAGCATGTTCCAGAATGCAAGCCTGCACTATGATGCAACCCTGTTCTAGAATGCAATAATTCTCTATGATGCGAGCGTGTTCTAGAATGCAAGCATGTACTGGAATGCAAGCCTGCACTATGATGCAAACTTTTTCTACAATGCAAGACTGCACCCTGATGCAACCGTTTTCTAGGATGCAAGACTTCTCTATGATGCAAGTGTGTTATAGAATGCAAGCATGTTCTAGAATGCAAGCCTGCAGTATGATGCAACACTTTTCTAGAATGCAAGACTTCTCTATGATGCAAGCCTGTTCTAGAATGCAAGCCTGCACTATGATGCAACCCTGTTCTACAATGCAAGACTGCACTATGATGCAACCCTGTTCTAGAATGCTAGCCTGCACTATGATAAAAAGCTGTTCTAGAATGCAAGCCTGCACTATGATGGAAAGCTGTTCTAGAATGCAAGCCTGCACTATGATGCAACCCTGTTCTAGAATGCAAGCCTGCAGTATGATGCAAGCCTGTTCTAGAATGCAAGCCTGTATTATGATGCAAGCTTGTTCTAGAATGCAAGCCTGCACTGTGATGCACGCCTGTACTAGAATGCAAGCATGCTCCATGATGCAAGCCCGTTTTAGAATGCAAGCCTGCACTATGATGCAAGATTGTTCTAGAATGCAAGTGTGTACCCTGATGCAACCCTGTTCTCGAATGCAAGACTTCTCTATGATGCAAGCATGTTCTAGAATGCAAGCATGTTCTAGAAGGCAAGCCGGCACTATGATACAACCCTGTTCTAGAATGCAAACCTGCACTATGATTCAAGTCTGTTCTAGAATGCAAGCCTGCATTATGATGCCAGACAGTTCTAGAATGCAAGAATGCTCCATGATGCAAGCCTGACCTAGAATGTGAGCCTGCACTATGATGCACACCTGTTCTAGAACGCAAGCCTGCACTATGATGCAAACCTATTCTTGAATGCAATCCTGTACTATGATGCAAGCTTATTCTAGAATGGAAGCCTGCACTATGATGCAAACATGTTCTAGAATGCAAGACTTCTCTATGTTGATAGAATGTTCTAAAATGCAAGCATGTTCTAGAATGCAAGACTGCATTATGATTCAAGCCTGTTCTAGAATGCAAGTCTGCGCTATGATGCAAGCTTGTTCTAAAATGCAAGCCTGCACTATGATGCAACCCTTTTCTAGAATGTGAGCCTGCTCTATGATGCAACCCTGTTCTAGAATGCAAGCCTGCACTATGATGCAACCATGTTCAAGAATGCAAGCCTGCACTATGATGCACGCCTGCTCTAGAAAGCAAGAATGGCCTATGAAACAACCCTGTTCTAGAATGCGAGCCTGCACTATGATGCAACCCTGTTCTAGAATGCAAGCCTGCACTATGATGCAAGCTTGTTCAAGAATGCAAGACTGCACTATGATGCACACCTGTTCTAGAACGCAAGCCCTCATTATGAATCAAGCCTGTTCAAGAATGCAAGACAGCATTATGATTCAAGCTTGTTGTAGAATGCAAGCCTGCAATATGATGCAAGCTTCTTCTATAATGCAAGCCTGCACTATGATGGAAACATTTTCTAGAATGCAAGACTTCTCTATGATGCAAGCGTGTTGTAGAATGCAAGCATGTTCTAGAATGCGAGCCTGCACTATGATGCAAAGATGTTCTAGAATGCAAGACTTCTCTATGATGCAAGCGTGTTCTAGAATGCAAGCATGTTCTAGAATGCAAGCCTGCAGTATGATGCAAGACTGTTTCAAAAATGCAAGACTGCACTTTGATACAACCCTGTTCCAGAATGCAAGCCTGCGTTATGATTCAAGGCTGTTCTAGAATGCTAGCCTTCGCTATGATGCAAACATGTTCTAGAATGCAAGACTTCTCTATGATGCAAGACTGTTTCTAGAATGCAAGACTGCATTCTGATGCAACCCTGTTCTAGAATGCTAGCATGCACTATGATGCACGCCTGTTCTTGAATGCAAGCCTGTACTATGATGCAAGCATGCTCTAGAATGCAAGCCTGCACTATGATTCTAGTCTGTTCTAGAATGCAAGACTGCATTATGATTCAAGCCTGTTCTAGAATGCAAGCCTGCACTATGATGCACGCCTGTTCTAGAATGCAAGCCTGCACTATGATGCAAGACTGTTTCTAGAATGCAAGACTGCACCCTGATGCAACCCTGTTCTAGAATGCGAGCCTACACTATGAAGCACACTTGCTCTAGAACGCAAGCCTGCACTATGATGCAAACATGTTCTAGAATGCAAGCCTGTTCTATGATGCAAGCTTTTTCTAGAATGGAAGACTTCTCTATGATGCAAGCGTGTTCTAGAATGCAAGCATGTTCTAGAATGCAAGACTGCACTATGATGCAAACATGTTCTAGAATGCAAGACTTCTCTATGATGCAAACATGTTCTAGAATGGAAGACTTCTCTATGATGCAAGCGTGTTCTAGAATACAAGCATGTTCTAGAATGCAAGCCTGCATTATGTAGCAAAACTGCTCCGTAATGCTACTATGTTCTATGTTTCAGGAATGTTCTAGAAAGCAAGACTGCTCTATGTTGCAATTCTGTTCTAGAATGCAAGCCTGAACTATGAGGCTAGACAGTTCTAGAACGCAAGCATGCACTATGATGCAAACCTGTCCTAGAATGCAAGATTACACTATGACGCAAGACTGCTCCAGAATGCAAGCCTGCACTATGTTGCGAGCCTGTTTCAGAATGCAAGCCTGCACTATGTTGCAAGCCTGTTACAGAATGCAAGCCTGCGGTATGATGCAAACATGTTCTAGAATGCAAGACTTCTCTATGATGCAAGCGTGTTCTAGAATGCAAGTATGTTCTAGAATGCAAGCCTTCTCTATGATGCAACCCTGTTCTGGAATGGAAGCCTGCACTATGATGAAGCTTGTTCTAAAATGCAAGCCTGCAATTTGATACAACCCTGTTCTAGAAAGCAAGCCTGCGTTATGATTCAAGGCTGTCCTAGAATGCAAGCCTGTACTATGATGCAAACATGTTCTAGAATGCAAGCCTGCACTATGATTCAAGTCTGTTCTAGAATGCAAGCCTGCGCTATGATGCAAGCCTGTTCTTGAATCCAAGTCAGCTTTATGATGCAAGACTGTTCCAGAATGCAAACCTTTTCTATGATGCAACCTGTTTCTAGAATGGAAGACTGTACTATGATGCAAGACTTCACTATGGTGCAAGCCTGCTCTATGATACAACACTGTTCTAGAATGCTAGTCTGCTCTATGATGTAAGCCTGATCTAGAATGCAAGCCTGCATGGGGACGATGTGGTAGAATCCCTATGGGTAGAAATCAGGGGAAGGGCCGTTAAGGCTGACATCCTGGTGGGCATCTGTTATAGACCGCCAAACCAGGATGATGAGGCAGACGAGCTGTTCTATAAGCAGCTGGCAGGAAACGTTTGGATGTTGCGTTGAGGAATATGGTTTAGCTGGGAAGTATTGGTAATGGTTGGTTGCTGAGTGCTGTTATGGGGGCCATCAGGTCAACCCTTAGAGCATCATAGAATAGGTTTGCATCATAGTGCAGGCTTGCATTCTAGAACAGGTTTGCATCATGGTGCAGTCTTGCATTCTAGAAACAGGCTGCATCATAGAACAGGTTTGCATCATAGAGCAGGCTTGCATCATAGAGCAGGCTTGCATCATAGAGCAGACTTGGATTATAGAACAGGGTTGCATCGTAGAACAGGCTTGCATCGTAGAACAGGCTTGCATTCTGGATCAGGGTTGCATCATAGAATCACAGAATCACAGAAATTTTCAGGTTGGAAAAGACCTAGAAGATCATCCAGACCAACCATTACCATTAGGGATCAGGTTATGATTAGATTACAGATTGTTACATGGGTTACAGTTAGCACTAGGCACCAATTCCCAGCTTTCTTACATGGAGAAAAGCTACGTGAAAACACAGATGGATATAGTTAATGGACAGCAAAGGAAAGCAAGAGGCATAGTTCTGTAAAATTAGATTTTATCAAGTCCAGGTTCTATCCACTGAATCATAGAAATACTTGTGTTGGAAAGATCAGAAAAATGATCTAGTTCCAACCCCCCTGCTCTGGGCAGGGTTGCCAACCACAAGACCAGACAGCCCAGGAACACGTCAGGCCTGGCCTTGAATGCCTCCAGTGATAGGACATCCACACATTCTCAGGGCAGGCTATTTCAGTGCCTCAGCACACTGCGTGAAGGATCTCTTCATAACCTCCGACATAAACCTCCCCTCTTTCACTTTACATCCATTTCCCTATCACTATCTGTGTAACAAGTCAGTCTCTCTCCTGCCTTTCAAGTAAGCTCCTTTCAAGTATTGCAAGATTGCAGTGAGGTTTTTCTGGACCATACCTTCTCCAAGCTAAACAATCCCAACTTCAGCATCTTTCATCAGCCCTCTGATTATCTTTGCTGGCGCTCCAACAGGTCCATGTTTTCCCTGTGCTGGCTTTGCCAGGCCTGGGCACAGTGTACCAGATGGAGCCTTCAAAAGGCAGAGTAGGGGTGTGCAATCAGCTCCCTTTCATTGCTGGACACCCCTTTGTTGGTGCAGCCCAAGTTACCATTGGCCATCCAGGCTCCAAGAGCACGGTGCAGGCTCATGGCCGGCTCTTCATCCACCAGGGCCCTCAGTTGAATCCACTTTCCACAATGGAGAACCTCTGAGCAATGGAAAATATCTTCTCATTGTGTCAAACGCAGATTTCCAAACCCTCCAACACACTCACTGTCCACGTTCTTCTTGGCTGCTATTTCATCTTGGACATGATGAAGTTGTTGTGGTGTTGTGATTCCTGTTGTGGCTATTCCACATCAGAACATCATGCAGAGCAGTGGCAGTTAAACAGTTCATGTCCTGGTTCCGTGTTACCGCCACTGGGGGCAGTTTGGGTTCCCAGAAGGTCAAGGACTGACATCTTGGGGTAACCCCGTGACAGAAGCATATGCTGAAATCACAAGCTGCCTGGAAAGAAGGAGGGAAAGGAACACAGTGAAAGGATTTGAGGGAAACAGAAGAAGCACAAGGAGTTAGAAAACATTAAAGATGCACTGAAGAATAAAACATACTAAAGGAAAGCAACAGCACAAGCTTAGAGTGGGATACATTAGGAGTCAGCTGGGGAGAGAGATGGAATCAATGAATCTTTACTGCTGTGTAATCTGTGAATGCACTGATGACACGATTGAGAACAAACAGAAGAGTTAGGCTAAGTTGTGTGGTTTTAAGAGGAATAGATGGTGCCTACACTTATCCTGGGCTCACTAAAAGCCTCTACAAAGAGCATCCTCCCAAAGAAATCCTTTCCCAATGATAATCAGCTCTAAAATGGGATCTAGGAGAGGGGGAGCTGGGCTTCACCCCTTTTAGTAGCACAGGAGATTACCTTCACCTGTACTCCTAGGCTTATTGCTTGCCTCAGGTGGTTAATCAGAGGTTCAGGCCGTGATTCAGCAGTTCCCATGCTAGCAAAAAACATCCTTAATGACAGTTTCCAAATGGCATCCTTCAGTGCCTGGTTCCGCATGCTGTAGATGAGGGGGTTCACTGCTGGAGGCACCACTGAGTACAGAACCGCCACCAACACATCCACGGCTGGAGAGGAGGTGGACTGGGGCTTCAGATAGGTAAAGAAGCCAGTGCTGATACAGAGGGAGACCACAGCCAGGTGAGGGAGGCACGTGGAAAAGGCTTTGTGCTGTCCCTGCACAGAGGGCATCCTCAGCACGGCCCTGAAAATCTGCACATAAGAAAGCAGAATGAACACAAAACACCCAAAAAACAAAGATGCACTGAGTGTCATCAGGCTGAGATTCCTGAAATAGGGATATGAACAAGAGAGCTTGAGAATGTGCGGGATCTCGCAGAAGAACTGGTCCACAGCGTTGCCTCGGCAGAGTGGCAGAGAAAATGTATTGGCAGTGTGCAGCAGAGCATTGAGCAGCCCAGTGTCCCAGGCAGCAGCTGCCAGGGTGGCACAAGCTCTGCCATCCAGGAGGGTCCCGTAGTGCAGGGGCTTGCAGATGGCAACGTAGCGGTCATAGGACATGATGGTGAGAAGGTAAAATTCAGCCGACAGCAAGAATGGAAACAGAAAGAGCTGTGCAGCACATCCTGTGTAGGAGATGGCCCTGGTGTCCCAGAGGGCGTTGGCCATGGCTTTGGGGAGAGTGGTGGAGATGCTGCCCAGGTCGAGGAGGGCCAGGTTGAGGAGGAAGAAGTACATGGGGGTGTGCAGGAGGCGGTCGCAGGCTACGGCTGTGCTGATGAGGCCGTTGCCCAGGAGGGCAGCCAGGTAGATGCCCAGCAAGAGCCAGAAGTGCAGGAGCTGCAGCTGCCGTGTGTCTGCCAACGGCAGCAGGAGGAACTCGCTGATAGAGCTGCTGTTGGGCATCTGCTGTTCCTGGACATGGGGAATCACCCCAGGAGAAAAAAAAGGCAAGTTAGGTGAGAGTTCTCTTGGCACAAACCTGTACCGTTCCTTGGTGACCTTCCTCCTGCTGTATAATCCAATCCTTTTTCTTTCTCTGAAGGAAATGCTGGTTCAGATCCATGGCCTAAGATTGTTGTCATGAGTTGGAACATGGATGGAAGAGGAGAGGCCTCTACCCGTGGGCTCTGGGGAAGGTGATCCTGAGCCACCCAGGTGGGTACACTGTAAAGGGGCAGGAGTGCTCAGTTTTGCTTGTAGAATGTGACATCTTGCTTAGCATCTCTCCACATCATCTCCCTGGGCTGATGCTCATTCTGTCCATCGAGCCAGGAAAGGCTGATGGAACACGAGGATGCTGCTTACAAACCTACTCATCTCCAAAGCTACAACACAGCAGTCTCAGTGCTGTGTCAATATATACAGCTTGTCTCCCATTTCTGCAGTTATCACTACCCTACCGGTAGGAAAATGAACAAAAGGCAGGTATTCCCATGTTTGGTGCTCTTTCTTGTCAAGTCCCCTCTGCAGTGCCCCAGTCATGCAGCACAGCTCTGTGCCTCCAGCCTCTTGCAGTACCCCGAGAAGCAAAACGCCCCTGTGCTTCTGGGGGTCTCCTTCCCCCCCATCACATCTCCCTGCAGCTACCTGGGCAGCTCTCCGGGCAGGCTGAGTGCTGAGCCTGGCTGGCAGCTGAGTTCCTGCCCCAGTACACTGACCTGGGATGCAGGGATCCTGGCTCTGCAGGACACCTTTACACTTCCATAGGGACAGGATTCAGTTGAATCCATTCAGGCATCTTATCCTGAGGATGTAGTCCTGGCTCCTGGAGGGGACTCAACTCCCTCACATGCCTCCCACACACCCAGCCAGACCAGCACTGACCACACATCTGGCCACAAGCAACTGGCCCCCTGCATTCCCCTCCTGCACAACCTACCTTCTCTTCCATCGCCATTCATTCCCATCTTCGCCTGTTGCAGTCACTCTCCAGTTATCAGCTCTCACTTTCTGCATTTCCCTCTTGGATCCCCAGTGCTACCCCCATGCTGGCTGTACCTCTCTCTCCTTGACGGAGCTGCCATCTGTGTCACACGGGTTGTGCTGCACTCGGTGACATCTCGGTGTCTGCTGTAGGACAAAGTGCCCTTAAATAGGACATCTCCTTTTTTGTTTCAAGCGATCCTTGAAACCTTCATCTGCAACACTGAGACCTCCCTAAGGAGCAGTTCAGGCCTTGAAGACTTGAGGGAAATGGCTCGTTAGGTCTTTCTGCACTGTAATGAACCCCACAGTGTATGTGGTGCCTGTGAACTTTGGGGACCGAGAGAAGACTGCTGTAAGCAAATGATGGAGGTGCAGTCAAAATGCTGTCCAGAAATGTTAGAGAGTGTTGGAGCTGTAATTGGTCCCTGTGGGGCCATTACCAACAAAGCCTCCCCACAGCTGTGTTAGAGCAGATAACTGGAGGCTGTGATTACAGGCAGGCCTTCATCTATTTGCTTAGCACCACTACTATGGGGAAGTGGGCTACAAACTTCAGTTCAAGATGATCAGCGCAGCACCAATAGATGGTAGCCTGACAATCACACCTGGTTTGACTGTGATGTTGTTGGCTAGTCTCAGTCTTCTCAGTTGGCAAAGCACAAAGAGAAGTTTGTTACTGTCAGACTTTTGCTCTTTCTACTGCCACTATTGATGGAGGGTAGTAAAGGACACCAGACACTCCTGGAATAACTTCTCATTTTGCAGTTTTTCATATACAGCCAGTTGACCATGGAAACTACAGAGCCCATTGGCTGTGTGCTACACTGTGTCAATTTCTGGGAAGCCAGTGAAACATTAGGGCAAGTGAGGCTCTTCTTGAGATACTCCTTTAAAGAATTAAGAATAATTGGTATGGTTGTCCAGGCTGAGCGGCTTATAGTAGACTCCCACAGTGATATCCACTTTATTTCCTTGTCCCTTAATCCATACACAGAGGCTTTCAACCATGTCACTGCTAACTGTAAGCTCCATTCCATCCAGCCCACCACATACAGCACCCCTATTCTCTCTTGCCTGCCCTGCATCTCTGGCCTGGAGAGCCCAGAGCCACCCATCACACACAGCACACCCCTCACAGGACCATTCCCACCATGTCTCATGCTGAAGATGCTGAAGCACACAGGGCCTCTACCTTTGGGTGCCAACGTGAAAAACCAACAAGCCTTGCACATGGGCACCCGGGGGGCTGGTTGTTCCCTTGGGAGCTCTTTTCTGTGGCTGTGTGGACAAAGGGCCTTTCCTCATGGGAGGAGAATAGGAGTGTTGTCAGGGCCTGCAGAGAAGCAGTGAGGAAGGCTAAAGCTCACATGGAGCTGAAGCTGGTGAATGAGATAAAGGATAATAAGAAGGTGATCTTCCTACTGGTTTTAATTTCACTTTGGTTTTCCTCTTTTCCTCTGAAAGCTGTTAGTAACTCAAGCCTTATGTGATATTTGAACAAAGCGTACAGCTTAGACAGATACGATTGTGAGAGGGCCAACACATACAGGAGAACTATTTTGTAAAAATCTCCTAAATAAGCTCATCTTTTGCTTCACTTGTGTCTGAGGGTCATTTCACCTTAATGTAACTGGGGGGACTGTGAATCTGGTTGTCACTGACTCAGTTCATGGGCGGGACGTGACAGCGTTGAATGAACTAGAGAAGGAATGTAGCTGGCAAAGAACCCTAGAGACCTAAAGGCAAAGGACCCAAAGGACCTAAAAAGACTTTAGCAGATCCTTTCCTCTGTAGTTCTGATTTGTCTCTATTCACCCTTCCTAAGGATGTGAAGGTTTGAGTAGGAAGTCTGGAATTTTCTTATTTATCTGAATTGGTCTGGAAAAATGTGCTGTCATTCATGGTGAAAATCCATCAGTGGAATCCATTGGGATGTGGTGCTCAGGGACATGGTTAAGAGGAGGGTTGTTTGAGTTAAGGTAGTACAGCTGGTTTACAGCTGGACTTGAGGATCTTGAAGATCTTTTCCAACCTGAGCAAATCTATGATTCTATGAGGTGACTGGGATTGTGGATGAAGGAAAGGCTGTGACTCGTTTGCCTTGACTTGTTCAGCCTGGAGAAAAGATGGCTGCAGTGTGACCACTCCTCATCCTTCCTGTCCCTAAAGGGAGCCTATAAACAGGAGGGGAGTCAACTCTTTGAAAGGGTAGATAACAGCAGCACAAGGCAAAATGGTTTGAAGTTGAAGGAGGGAAACTGAGGTTGGATGTCAGGGGGAAGTTCTTTTCTCTGAGAGTGGTGAGGTGCTGGAACAGCTGCCCAGAGAGGCTGTGGATGCCCCGTCCATCCCTGGAGGTGTTCAAGGCCAGGTTGGATGGGGCCCTGGGCAGCCAGGCCTAGTGTTAAATGGGGAGCTTGTTGGTCCTGAATGGGGGTTAGAGCTTCATGATCCTTGTGGTCTCTTCCAACCCAGACCATTCCATGATTCAATGATTCTATGATTGGTACAACACCTTCCACAGCTGCATTACCAACAAACTAGCTGGCTGTTATTATTTATTTATTTATTTATTTTAATAATGCAGTGAAAAGTGCACGGAAAATTGCCTGGACCAATTTCAAGAAGCAGTTATCAGAGATGTGAGGGTAAGCAAGTGAGAACAAAGTAGTGGTGTCCATCAGGGATTAACAGTAAGACCAGTGCTGCTTAATGGGTTCACTAATGAGTGAATGCTGGAGTGCAGTGTGCTCACAGGGAGCTTTTGGGGAAACCCAGCTCAGGAGGGTGGTCAATATGTGGGAGGGGAAGTCTCACGTGCTAAATCCTACAGATACTTAGTTAGCTGTTTCCTGTGAGATTGGTCATATACTTGAACGAGTTGTCCACAGTCACACATCCCACTTCACAGCTGTACTTGGTTCTGTACTGCATGCAGTGTTATATGAGAACTGAAAGCACTGTGAGCTGTTGGGTGTGGTGCCTTCTGGGGTGTTATTGGAGGGCTTTGTGGGCAGCATCCAGAGTTCACTCTACGTGGATGCTGCCCAAGGAAATGACAGTGTGTTAAGGAAACCACACTTTCTGAAAACATATTTCCAAACGAAAGGGTTTACTGGGGTGATTAGAGGCAGACAAAAAAGCAGACTGCATGGCAAGCACAGGGGACATTTTAGCAATGCTTTGTTACTCCTCAAAGTAAAAATGAAAGAAGGGTTGGAGGAATATCAGCACTGTTCTGTAAAGTCGTGGTTGCATTGCCTCCCATTTTCATCAAACAGCAGTCCGCTGGTTGCAGATTCAACAGGACTTTGGGGGAACATCAGTGTCACTTTGGGGTCACATTAAGGTCACACTGAGGGAACTCTGGGGACACTTCAGGGTCACTTTGGGGTCACATTGGGGTCACTTTGAGGTGCCTGCCTCATAGGGGTGGGTTTTTACTCATGGGAGGGTGCAGGGCTTTGGGAAGAGCACTGGGGCCTTGTAGAGGCAGGCATGGTTTTGAGGGGGTGGGTATGGCCTAGTGGGTGGGGCAGGGGGGCCTAATAGAGTTGTGATGGCTTGATTGGGTGAGGCCTGGTAGGAAACCAATGACTGAGTCACGAAGGAGCCTGACAGGAAGGCGACACCAACAGTGGGCGTCCAACTGGAAACTGAAGTCTTGAAACAATGAATCAGGGCCAGCACTCCATGTAGCGCTCTATAAACCCTCAACACCCACCAATTAACTCCTAATAAGTTTAATAGATCCTTAATGATAATTTCATGGACCACAGTCAATTCCCTTATATGGGTTGGTTCTGCCATGAATCACTCCGTATGGGTTTTACTATTGCCACAGGTCTTTATTTTAAGAGGCCTTCTGGAAGGATAGTGACTGTGACCTTCATTTATTTATTCCAAAATACTTTGTAAAAAGTTCATATCACAGTGAGTATTTGTGGACCAACCTCCCCATGGAGCTTCTGATCTCCTTGTTGCATAGTGTGTAGATGATGGGGTTTGTTAAAGGGAAGATGACCGTATGGAAAAGAGCAACGACTTTTTCCATTGGGACGGCCCGGAAGGGGAGGACATAGATATAAATTGCTGGGCCAAAGGTGACCAAAACCACAACCATGTGGGAAATGCAGGTGGAGGTGATTTTGTTCTTGGCCTCAGAGGAGTACGCCCGGAGCTTCAACACTAGGGCGGTGTAGGAGATGAGGAGGATCACAAAGCACACCATGATGACAGAGCCGTTGTTGAGGAACATCAGCATTTCCACTGTGTCAGTGTTGGCACAGGCCAACTTTGCCAGCTGTCGGACATCACAGAAGAAGTTGTCCAGGATGTTGGGGCCGCAGAAGGGGAGAGTGATGGTGAGAGCAAATAGAACGATGCCGTGAATGAGGCCGCCGCCCCACGAAGCTCCGAGCAGGGTGCAGCAAACAGTCTTGTTCATGAGCATGGTGTAGCGAAGGGGTTTGCAAATGGCAACGTAACGATCGTAGGCCATGGCCAAGAGCAAGAAGACTTCAACTGCTCCCAGGAAGTGAAGAAACAAGAGCTGAGCCATGCAGCTGTTGTAGGAGATGGTCTTTGGGTTTGAGAATAAGTCAGCCAGCATTTTGGGTAGGGTGACAGAGCAGTAGCAGATATCCAGGAATGCCAGATTGGCCAGGAAAAAATGCATGGGTGATCCCAGTTGGGAATCACCCCAAACTGCGAGAATGATGAGGACATTGCTTGGGAGAACTGCCATGTAGAACAGTAGGAAGCAGGAGAAGAGAACCGACTGCACTCCGTGGGTGTGAGACAATCCCAGCAGAACAAACTCTCTGACTCTTGTTGAGTTCTCGTGCTCCATTTGGACTCTTGCGAGCTCTGACAAACAGTAATAAAGAAACCAGTGCAAACATATTGCAATATTACAGCAACGTGGGCTGTACTTACACTATGCACACCCTACGAGCATTGCTTGGTGTGATGGAACTCCTTATGGGGAAATACTTGAAAGCTGGTAATGGAGATTCCCACTAAGGCAGGCTCTGTACTGCAATTGGGAGCTGAATGTCAGCAGATGATGGGATGGTCCATGTTTTCTCTCTCTGGAAACTGGCTCCAGAATTGATTCTAGGTTGTAGACCATCAGTGCAGTCTCCTGTAGTGCTGCTCTTTGTGGTTTGAGCTGATTTCTAACATCACCAACAGCTGCACAGAGGTCAGTGCCATTCCTTTTCTCCCAAGCCTTACAAATCCACTCAGCTTTTGTGATGGGAGCACTGAGAATTACAGCAATTCCATCTCTGTGTGTAGAATCAGCCACCAAATGCACAACATTGCAGCTGAAGCCCTTTCAGATAACTCTTCCAAATGCATCTCTCTTCCTGAACGCTGTACAGCACAGCACTGAGGTCCACATCCATGCCCAGTGCAGTGGACAACATGAGGAAGGTGAAGGCTCTAACTATCTGTGCACAATGAAGGGCACATGGAGGCCTGATGACACGGACGTCTGCTTTGCTGAGGTTGGCAGAGGTGGAATCTGGGAGGTCTGATACAACCAAGACAGTCTCACATTCCAGGCAATGACAACAACCATTTTGTTCCCAGATTGTCCTGAAATGGCCCCAAATTGTCCCTAAGTTGACTCAAAGTGTCTTCTAATGTCCCCAAAATGACCAAAGGTGACCACAAATTGCCCCAAATTACCCCAAAATTGTCCCCGTATGTCCACAAATGTCCACAAGTTGTCCTGATTTACCACCTTTTGGTCCACAAATTGACCCATACTTTCCACAAGCTGACACAAATTGACACCAAATGCCCTCTAAGGTCTCCAAATCAACCCAAGTTAGCCTAATATTGTCTCCAAATTGTTCCAAATTAACCCTGATTGTCTTCAAATTGACCCAAAATGTTCCCTAATGTCCCCAAATTGACACAAACCACCCCCAAACTGCCCCCAAATGTCCTCAAATGTCCACAAATTGTCCCAAATTAGTTCAAAAATGTCCACAAATTGTCCCAAATTAGTTCAAAAATGTCCCCAAATTGACACAAATTTTCCCCACTTGTTTCCAAATTGACCCCAAATCTCCTCTAATGTCCCCAAATTGGCCCAAATTAATCCAAATTGGCCCAAATTGACCCAAGATGTCCTTTAATATCCCCAAATTGGCTCATTATCCTCAAGTTGTCCCCAAATAGAGACAAACTGTCCCCAAATTGACCCAAATTGACCAAAAATGTCCTCTGATGTCCCAGCATTGTCCCAAATTACCCCTAAATTGTTCCCAAATGGACTCCAAATTGCCCCAAATTACCCCCAAATTGTCCCCAAATTGATCCCAAATTACCCAAAAACTATCTCCAAGTTGACTCAAAATGTCCCCAAATTCTCCAAAATTGCCCCCCACATGTCCCCACATCGACCCAAATTGACCACCAGGCCTAAAATCACACCCACTCATTAGAAAAGGAAACCAGTTATGAAGCACTCCCATCTGTTGTGAGTCAGTGGGGTGCACTCATCTGCCAGCTGCAAAGCAGATCACAATGGAACACCAGAACACCTTTGTAGTACATGGTGTCACTGCAGCCATCCCAAGGAATGGGGAATTCCATCCTGGATTTTCCCTGGAATGCATCAATTTGAGTGTTTTCTACACTAATCTATTCTGCCCAGCTGTCTTTCAGTGCAGCTGAGGGTGCTGGGACAGCATTCAGACTTTCACTTTTCCCCACAGAAATTCCGTAACACATCCCAGTTCCTCAGTGAGGCCATCAGAACATTGGAGATGTGAAGAAAAAACAGTTTTCTAAATATCTCTACCCAGTTAATCCATCAGTAATCAGCCATGTGCCCAGCTGAGAGAGCAAAGTGCGCCTTCAAAACCTCACATCGTGCCTTGAAACAGTCTTTAATTAACCATAAGATAATTAAGGTGGGGAAGGAGCACTGAGACCATCAAGCCCATCACTTCCTTTAATTAATCACAGAATAATTAAGATGGGGAAAAAGCACTGAGTCCACAGAGTCCAACCTTCAGCTCATCTCCTTCTTTAAATAATCATTGGATAATTAAGGTGATTAGGCAACACCGAATGCTGTACTTATGCAGTTGGACTCTGCTCTGAATGTCCCACTGACTCCCAATTTTGTCTTTAAGCGGGTTAATTGCATTAAATGCATCTTTGGGTCGATTCCTGGAATTGATTATCCCACAGAAACCCATAGAGACCCGCAGAGACCCATAGTGTTGGAGTTGGGGCAGTATGTTTAGGCTGCGGTTGGAGGGTCCTTACAGATCATAGAATCATAGAATGGCATGGGTTGGAAAGGACCTCAAAGTGATCCATCCACACCGTTGTCCTGTGCTGGAAGAGCAGCACAGCCTGAGACACTTTCCTTCCTCACTTCATTTCTGAAGCCCACCCCATGCAGACATCTATCATCAGCTTCAATACATACCCCCCTTTCAGGACCTTTGTGGGCAGTCCATCACCCTGCTCTGAAGCCTCCTCTTTCTTCCTCTCCCGCACACTCATGCATTCAGCAGTGCTGTGCATGGAGCTGATGACTGCTGAGCTCTGGACCCACTCACAGCCACATCTCCCTCCATGTGTGGATCAGCCCACAGCTGGCACTGCCCCACTGATAGGGGCGGATCAATGCGTGGCAGAGGATGGATATATCCTCCCATTGTGCTCTCTGGAGATTGTTTATCTCTTTAAGGAGTTACTGTGACTGCAGTGTTTGTTTGGCTTCAGCGGCAGTGGTTTATAATTATGGCACCCAGCTGTGCTGACAGCTCTGATTCCTTTGGGCCTTAATAAAAGTTGTCAGCTGTTTGTCTGTTAGCAATTGTTCATTAATACTTATTATTATTATTATTATTATTTATTTTCCCTTACATGATTCTCATCTGGGCATTGCATTCGTGGGTAAAGAAAAGTTGGTTAGAAAATGAAAGAAAATCAAAGCCCCTTTGCATTGCAGTTGAGGCTCCCACCCATGGAGTGGTGGAGTCACCGTCCCTGGAGGTGTTCCACAGATGTGGGGCAGTGGGCAGTGCTGGTGTGCAGTGGGTGGTTGGATGAGGGGATCGCTTGGAGTTCTTTTCCAGCCTTAATGACTCAGAGCTGGGGCTCAGCGAGGGCTGGCTGCCCCTGAGAGGTGGGTGGTCTTTGGGATGGAGTTGTGTTTTGCCATTAGGATCAGACTGTAATGTGAAATAATTACCCACAGAGGTAACTGTTAGGGTTAGAGTTAAAGTTAGGGTTAGTGTTAGGGTTGGGATTAGGATTCGCATTAGGGTTAGGGTTAGGTCTAGAGTTATGTATAGGGTTAGTGTTTGGGTTAGGGTTAGGGAGCCATCTCCAATGGTCTCTCCATACAAAGTGCCACGTTGAGGTCCCATTCAACTCATGCTTTTAGGATGGATAGCCTACCTGTTGTAGATGCTAACGAGGCTGAACCTTGCAGTATTTGGAGGGGGGGAGATGTTGTAAACATATAGGCGGTAGCGGGGCTTTTTCGGGATGTGACCGTGATAGTAACCCAGCCTCTTCCGTCTCATGCCCTGTGATGTACCTTGGGCACGCATTTCAAACGTGCACCCTAGGGGGCGTAGACGAAGTAATTAAGGTATATAAGGTGTTGATTACTCCTAATAAAGGCCATTTTGCCACCTTTCTTGATGAGTCACGGTGGTCTTTTGGCCCTAGCGGGGGTTTCGCTAGTACCTGGGCAGGGGGGGGGTTAAAATATAATTGTGCACGGCAACATATGGTGCCTCCGTGTGAGGACATAAACTCCGGTGTGCCTTTTTGTTTTCTTTTGGGGGATTTTTCTTATTAGGGGTGTTTTCGTTTTTTTTTTTTCTTTTTTTTATAGGGATGTACTGAGGGGATGGCAGTGCATTCCTCCTCCAGCTGCTCCGGGGGACGACGAGTGTGCCTGGGGGTTTTTTAATTATGTGTATATCTGGGGTATAGTGAGGTGACAGCATTGCACCCCGCAAGGGAGCGCCTCGGGGGGACGACAAGCGTGCTTTCTTGTCTTTGTAGAGATTGCCTGGGGAGACAGGGGTCTCTTTTTTCTCTTTTTGCAGCGCAGGTACCCGTGGGTTGCAATCAGGGGCGCTATATTTGCGGCAGGAGTTCCGGGGGGACGACGGGACGCCGACTATGGAACTTATCAGTGAGGTATTGTTTTCTTTTTGTAAAGAATACTGTGGCGAGACTGCTCCTTCTGTAAAGGAGATTGCTGCAGTACTTACTTATCTTGAACGGGACGGGGAACTTTCATCCCCCCGCGAGATCCTTGACTGTCGTAAATGGGATCCGCTCACTGTTCTGCTTGCAGAGCATGCAGCGACTACCCAGACGGCTGCCGAGCTTGTGACCTGGGGTGTAATCCTGGGTGCTTTTAAAGCAGCCAGGGAGGAGGGGAAACTTGTTGAATCGTGTTTGTTAGTTGGGCTTGTGTTTGAACCGGATCAGCCGGGAGGGCGGCCGGGAAAAGCGGCTGAGGACGGTGGGGCCCAGGAGAGCCGCCGGGGGAGGCGGCGGGGAGACAGGACGGGGTCCGCGAGAAGCGGAGAAGAAAAAGTTAAAGATGGCGAACTCCAATCGACCACACCCCCTCTCGACCACCAAGTGGACACTTCAGCTCCATATCCTTTGTCATTGGGGGGTGGGGAGTGCGGTCATGCGGCTAATTCGAGTGCTTGGGGAAGTAGGCGTGTTCCAGACTTGGGGGGGACGCAAACATGGCGCCGTCCGAGGGGGGGAATGGAAGTAGATGGAAGTATAGTGCCGTTTTCAGTGTGCCGCCCGCAGAGTAGCCTGGTCCAGCAAGTTTAGGCCGGTGGGCCGGCTTCAGGCCAGGGACGGCAGCGGCGTGGCTGTGGGCAGTGACGGGGTAGCCCGCCGCCATCGGGATCGTCGGAGGGCGTGGAGTGGAACCACGGCACCTCCCAGAGGGGTGGAGGGTTCCGGCGTGATATCGCCTTGGGAGGCGTGGAGTGCAATCGTGGCACCACCCGGAGGGGTGGAGGATGTGGCGGCGAGACCGCCCCGGGGGACGGGGGGTGCGACCGCGGTGCGCCACAGAGAGAGGGGGGGTGCCGATGCGGGGTTTGTAGGCGTAGTGCCATCCTGGGTGGTAGAGGCACGGACGCGGTGGGTCCTGCTTTAAGTGTTGGGGACTATAAACGTGGTCAAGTTACGGATTGGGCAAAGATTAGAGAAATAGCAGAAGATAAGGGCTTGTTGGGGACTTTGGAGGCGTATCCAGTTGTGGCTGTAAGAGGGAGGTGGCGGGGCAGCCCGCCGCTGCGGTCGGACCTGGGGCTGCCCCGGCTCTGTGCAGGGGGGCGGCGGGCACGCGGTGCAGAGCCCCGCTGCCTGCGCCCGCCCTCCGCCGGCGCTTCTGCATTCCCTCCGTCCCAGGGGGCAGCCCGCCTGGCGCGCGGGGGGCCAGGGCTCGATTCCCCGGCACGGAGCCGCTCCACCTTCCGGCACCGGGCTGCCGGCTGCTGCCACGAGTTTTGTTTGCCCCTGGCTTTAAACACACAAGAGACTTTAACGGTGCATGGCCCTGTGCTCCCTCACGACATTGAAAGCCTCATGTGCGTGATTCTCAAGCTGGTGCAATATACATTCTCAAAAGAGGGGTGGATGACTGAGCTTGGGAGGGTTGTGGCAGCTGAACAAGATGATCCCTTTCACCCTGTGCATGGTATAGACATGCAAGAGGGAATTAAAGAAGAGTGCTTGGAATATAAGTTTAGCACTGAGGTGATGCAGCTGGTGGGTCTTGATATTCAACCATGTGTTAAGAAACTATGGAATATGCAGAAACTGGTAGGAGCCCTCCAGTGGGTTCGGGGCGCTTTGGGGATACCTTCTCGATTGATGAAGCCCTTGTATGGTCAGCTAAAGGGATCCGACCCAAAAGAACCCCAAAATCCGTCTAGCAAAATGGCTGCAGCTTGGCAAAAGATCTTACAGAGCTGCATGGAAGGATCGCTTGCACAGTGGGACACTGCTCAAGGCCTTGAAATGGCCCAGCTAGCTCAGTTGGTAGAGCATGAGACTCTTGATCTCAGGATGGTGGTTTGGCAGGATCCCAACCGTAGTTCACAGGCTGCTGTCTTCACAAACCGAATGGTCAGCGTGCAGATGCTTGAGGTGATGGCTGTGACGGTCGCAGTGCACCTCTGGCGAATGATACCCTCTAACATTGTTGCTGACTCCATCTTTGCAGCCAAGCAGTTGGCCCGGATGGGCCGGGAGGACTTCCCAAGTTCAGAGGCTGCTGGAATTCTGGAAGAGACCTTGGCCTCTCACACAGCTCCTGTTGCATCCTTACATGTGCATGGTCACTCTGAGGTGCCAAGCCTTTTTACCAGAGGTAATGCAATAGCAGATAAAGTTGCCAGCACTCCTGTCTTTGGCCTAGGGTCACTGCAGATCTGGCAAACTGGTATCATCTGGGAGCCTTGCTTGTCTTCCCGTCAATGGCTGGCTATTGCTGTGAGTACCTCCTCTACTGTCATCACGGCCACTCAGCATGTCAGGTCTGGCTTGACTGCAGTCCGATACCATTTGGCAACCGCTGTTGCTGTGGTCGGTTTACCCAGTCACGTTAAGACTGACAATGGGTCCTGCTTCACTTCTCGTTTTACTCAAGAATGGTTGGTGAAGACTGACTATGGGAAGTGGGATAAGAATTCTTTCCTTACAGGAGCAGTTGGTGGGGAGTCCGAATCTGGTACCTGAGACTGTTCTGCTGCTGTTGGTCTCAGTGATTAGTACCGCTCGAACAACAAGCGCGGGGACCTTCTGGATTCAGTCTAGAATTGTAGGGTCTCAGCCAACAGTAGATTCAAACTTATCTGTATTTGCAACTTCACTTATCTTTTAGGATGTGTTCTTCTTATCCTATAGAGTGTGATTCTAGTTACCTAGTCACTACATATCGATTACACGTTAATGTAATGATGGTGCATGTTGCCGTGTGCTGATGAGCTGATGGACACTATCGAGGCTACGGACAGAAGACTTTGACTACTGTTCACCATACAGAGAAGATGCATCATGCAAGAATGATGAAGAATAGAAAGAAGAATGACGAAGAATGAAGAAGAATAGAAAACATCACGGATGAGAACTGTTTCTCGGATGGTTCCAGACATCAAAAGGACTATCTTAATACACACTTCATTTAATTGTGGTGCTGTTTTCTTTTGCACAAATGTAACTTGCACTACTCATTATATCAGATAGAGCTATTAAGGTTTATATAAAGTTTATAGAGAGTAGTTATATTAAGAGTAATAAAATTATGATAAGAGTAATATATTAGTAATCGGTAGGATTGCGTTAAGATCAATATTAGTCTTGTTAAGGTTAAATTTGACTAAGTAGATGAGTAATTCAGTTAAGCTGAGTACAATAGTATAAGTATATTGCATAGAACATATAGAATAATATCAAATTTATAGTAGATTATACTTGGGATTTTAGTGTTCACACTGAAAAGGGATAAATTGTTGTCTTGGGGGGCGGGGAGATGTTGTAGATGCTAACGAGGCTGAACCTTGTAGTACAAGCATATAGGCGTTAGCGGGGCTTTTTCGGTATGTGACGGTGATAGTAACCCAGCCTCTTCCGTCCCTATCTTATGATGTACTTTGGGCGCGCATTTCAAACATGCACCCTAGGGGGCGTAGACGAAGTAATTAAGGTATATAAGGTGTTGATTACTCCTAATAAAGGCCATTTTGCCACCTTTCTTGGTGAGTCACAGTGGTCTTTTTGGCCCTAGCGAGGGTTTCGCTAGCACCTGGGCAAGTATGGGGTTTGATCTATAATAGTGCAAGGCAACACCTTAGTGCAGGCTTGAATTCTAGAACAGGTGTGCATCATAGAGCATTCTTGAATTCTAGAACAGGGTTGCATCATAGAGCAGGCTCACATTCTAGAACACGCTTGCATCATTATGCAGGCTTGCATTTTAGAACAAGGTTGCATCATAGTGCAGGCTTGCATTCTAAAACATGTTTGCATTCTAGAACACACATGCATTATAGAGAAGTCTTGCATTCTAGAACAGGGTTGCATCATAGTGCAGTCTTGCATTCTAGAAACAGTCCTGCATCATTATGCAGGCTTGCATTCTAGAACATGCTTGCAATCTAGAACAGGCCTGCATCATAGTGCAGGCTTGCGCTCTAGAACATGTTTGCATTCTAGAACACGCTTGCATCACAGAGAAGTCTTGCATTCTAGAACAGGGTTGCATCAGAGTGCAGTCTTGCCTTCTAGAACACGCTTTCATCATAGTACAGGCATGCATTCTAGAACAGGGTTGCATCATGGTGCAGTCTTGCATTCTAGAACACACTTGCATCATAGAGAAGTCTTGCATTCTAGAACATGCTTGCATTCTAGAACACGCTTGCATCATAGTGCAGGCTTGCATTCTAGAATATGTTTGCATCATAGTAAAGATTTGCATTCTAGAACAGGCTTGAATCAAAATGCAGTCTTCCATTCTGGAACAGACTTGAATCATAGTGCAGGTTTGCATTCAAGAGCATGTTTGTATCATAGTACAGGCTTGCATTCTAGAACAGGGTTACATCTTAGTGCAGGCTTGCATTCTAGAACAAGTTTGCATTCTAGAACACGCTTGCATCATAGAGAAGCCTTGCATTCTAAAACATGTTTGCATCCTAGTGCTGGCTTGAATTCTAGAACAAGCTTGCATCATAGTGCAGGCTTGCATTCTAGAACAGAGTTGCATCAAGGTGCAGTCTTGCATTCTAGAAACCGTATTACATCATTGTGCAAATTTGCATTCTAGAACATGCTTGCATTAAAGAGCAGGCTTGCATCATAGAGAAGTCTTGCATTCTAGAACATATTTGCATCATAATGCTGGCTTACATTCTAGAAAACGCTTGCATTATAGAGCAGTCTTGCATTCTAGAACATGTTTGAATCATAGTGCTGGCTTGAATTTTAGAACAAGCTTGCATCATAGTGCAGGCCTTCATTCTAGAACAGGCTTGAATCATAATGCAGGCTTGCATTCTAGAACAGCCTTGAATCATAATGCAGGCTTGCATTCTAGAACACGTTTGCATCATAGTGCAGGCTTGCATTCTAGAAAAAGCTTGCATCATAGTAGAGGCTTGACTTCTAGAACAAGCTTGCGTCATAGTGCAGGCTTGAATTCTAAAACATGGTTGCATTCTAGAACATGCTTGCATCATAGAGAAGTCTTTCATTCTAAAACATGTTTGAATCATAGTGCTGGCTTGAATTCTAGAAAAGGCTTGAATCATACTGCAGGCTTGCATTCTAGAACAGGGTTGCATCATAGAGCATTCTTGAATTCTAGTACTGGGTTGCATCATTGTGCTGGCTTGCATTCTAGAACACGCTTGCATCATAGAGCAGGCTTACATTCTAGAACAGGGTTGCAACATAGAGCAGGCTTGCATTCTAGAAACAGTCTTGCATCAACGTGCAGGCTTGTATTTTAGAACAAACTTGCATCATAGTGCAGCCTTGCATTCATGAACAGGGTTGCATCACAATGCAGTCTTCCATTATAGAACAGACTTGAATCATAATGCAGTCTTGCATTCTAGAACAGGGTTGCATCATGCTGCAGGCTTGCATTCTAGAACAAGTTTGCATTCTAGAACACGCTTGCATCATAGTGCAGGCTTGCATTCTAGAACAGGGTTCCATCAAGGTGCAGTCTTGCATTCTATAAACAGTCTTGCATCATAGTGCAGACTTTCATTCTAGAACAGGGTTGCATTCTAGAACACGCTTGCATCATAGAGAAGTCGTGCATTCTAGAACATGTTTGCATCACAGTGCTAGCTTGAATTCTAGAACAAGCTTGCATCATAGAGAAGTCTAGCATTCTAGAACAGGGGTGTATCAAGGTATAGTCCTACATTCTAGAACAGGGTTGCGTCATAGTGCCGGCTAGCATTCCAGAACATGTTTGCATTCTACAACACGCTTGCATCATAGAGAAGTCTTGCATTCTAGTACATGTCTGCATCATAGTGCCGGCTTGCATTCTACACCAGGGTTGTATCAAGGTGCAGTCTTGCATTCTAGAAACAGACTTGCACCATAGAGATGGCTTGCATTCTAGAACATGCTTGCATTCTAGAACATGCTTGCATTCTAGAACACGCTTGTAAAAAGAGAAGTCTTGCATTCTAGAACATCTTTGCACCATAGTAGAGGCTTGCATTCTAGAACAAACTTGCATCATAGTACAGGCTTGCATTCCAGAACAGGGTTGCATCATAGTGAAAGCTTGTGTTCTAGATCAGGTTTGCATTAAGGTGCAGTCTTGCATTCTAGAAACAGTCTTACATCACAGTGCAGGCTTGCATTCTAGAACATGCTTCCATTCTAGAACGTTTGCATCATAGTGGAGTATTCAATTCTATAACGTCTGCATCATAGTGCAGTCTTCCATTCTAGAATAGACTTTAAACATAGTGAGGTTTGCATTCTAGAACATGATTGCATCTTAAGTGCAGGCTTGCATTCTAAAACATGCTTGCATTCTAGAACACGCTTGCATCATAGAGAAGTCTTGCATTGTAGAACAGGGTTGCCTCAGGGTGCAGTCTTGCCCTCTAGAACATGCTTGATTCTAGAACACGCTTGCATCATAGACAAGTCTTGCATTCTAGAACATGTTTAAATCATAGTGCTGGCTTGCATTCTAGAACAGCCATGAATCACAATGCAGGCTTGCATTCTAGAACACGCTTGCATCACAGAGAAGTCTTGCATTCAAGAACATGCTTGCATTCTAGAACACGCTTGCATCATAGACAAGTCTTGCATTCTAGAACATGTTTACATCATAGTGCTGGCTTGCATTCTAGAACAGCCCTGAATCACAATGCAGGCTTGCATTCTAGAACACGCTTGCATCATAGAGAAGTCTTGCATTCTAGAACATGCTTGCATTCTAGAACACGCTTGCATCATAGAGAAGTCTTGCATTCTAGAACAGGGATGCCTCAGGGTGCAGTCATGCCTTCGAGAACACGCTTGCGTCATAGAGAAGTCTTGCATTGTACAACAGGGTTGCCCCAGGGTGCAGCCTTCCCTTCTAGAAACTGTCTTGTATCATAGTGCAGGCTTGCATCATAGAGAAGTCTTGCCTTCTAGAACATGCTTGCATTCTAGAACACGCTTGCATGATAGATAAGTCTTGCATTCTAGAACAAGGTTGCATCAGGGTGCAGTCTTGCCTTCTAGAACACGCTTGCGTCATAGAGAAGTCTTCCATTCACGAACAGGGTTGCATCAGGGTGCAGTCTTGCATTCTAGAACATGCTTGCATGCTAGAACACGCTTGCATCATAGAGAAGTCTTGCATTCTAGAACAGGGTTGCAACAAAGTGCAGGCTTGCCTTCTAGAACATGCTTGCATTCTAGAACACGCTTGCATCATAGAGAAGTCTTGCATTCTAGTACAGGGTTCCAAAAGGGTGCAGTCTTGCCTTCTAGAACATGCTTGCATTCTAGAACACGCTTGCATCATAGACAAGTCTTGCATTCTAGAACATGTTTACATCATAGTGCTGGCTTGCATTCTAGAACAGCCCTGAATCACAATGCAGGCTTGCATTCTAGAACACGCTTGCATTATAGAGAAGTCTTGCATTCAAGAACATGCTTGCAATCTAGAACACGCTTGCATCATAGAGAAGTCTTGCATTCAAGAACATGCTTGCATTCTAGAACAAGCTTGCATCATAGTGCAGGCTTGCATTCTAGAACAGGGTTCCATCAAGGTGCAGTCTTGCATTCTATAAACAGTCTTGCATCATAGTGCAGACTTTCATTCTAGAACAGGGTTGCATTCTAGAACACGCTTGCATCATAGAGAAGTCGTGCATTCTAGAACATGTTTGCATCACAGTGCTAGCTTGAATTCTAGAACAAGCTTGCATCATAGAGAAGTCTAGCATTCTAGAACAGGGGTGTATCAAGGTATAGTCCTACATTCTAGAACAGGGTTGCGTCATAGTGCCGGCTAGCATTCCAGAACATGTTTGCATTCTAGAACACGCTTGCATCATAGAGAAGTCTTGCATTGTAGAACAGGGTTGCCTCAGGGTGCAGTCTTGCCCTCTAGAACATGCTTGATTCTAGAACACGCTTGCATCATAGACAAGTCTTGCATTCTAGAACATGTTTAAATCATAGTGCTGGCTTGCATTCTAGAACAGCCATGAATCACAATGCAGGCTTGCATTCTAGAACACGCTTGCATCACAGAGAAGTCTTGCATTCAAGAACATGCTTGCATTCTAGAACACGCTTGCATCATAGACAAGTCTTGCATTCTAGAACATGTTTACATCATAGTGCTGGCTTGCATTCTAGAACAGCCCTGAATCACAATGCAGGCTTGCATTCTAGAACACGCTTGCATCATAGAGAAGTCTTGCATTCTAGAACATGCTTGCATTCTAGAACACGCTTGCATCATAGAGAAGTCTTGCATTCTAGAACAGGGATGCCTCAGGGTGCAGTCATGCCTTCGAGAACACGCTTGCGTCATAGAGAAGTCTTGCATTGTACAACAGGGTTGCCCCAGGGTGCAGCCTTCCCTTCTAGAAACTGTCTTGTATCATAGTGCAGGCTTGCATCATAGAGAAGTCTTGCCTTCTAGAACATGCTTGCATTCTAGAACACGCTTGCATGATAGATAAGTCTTGCATTCTAGAACAAGGTTGCATCAGGGTGCAGTCTTGCCTTCTAGAACACGCTTGCGTCATAGAGAAGTCTTCCATTCAAGAACAGGGTTGCATCAGGGTGCAGTCTTGCACTCTAGAACATGCTTGCATGCTAGAACACGCTTGCAGCATAGAGAAGTCTTGCATTCTAGAACAGGGTTGCATCAGGGTGCAGTCTTGCCTTCTAGAACATTCTTGCATTCTGGAAATCGCTTCCGTCATAGAGAAGTCTTGCATTCTAGAACAGGGTTACATCAGGGTGCAGTCTTGCCTTCTAGAACATGCTTGCATTCCAGAACACGCTTGCATGATAGTGAAGTCTTGCATTCAAGAACAGGGTTGCATCAGGGTGCAGTCTAGCCTTCTGGAACATGCTTGCATTCTAGAACACGCTTGCATCATAGAGAAATCTTGCATTCTAGAACAGGGTTGCATCAGGGTGCAGTCTTGCCTTCTAGAACATGCTTGCATTCTGGAACACGCCTGCGTCATATAGAAGTCTTGCATTCTAGAACAGGGTTGCATCAGGGTGCAGTCTTGCATTCTAGAAAATGTCTTGTATCATAGTGCAGGCTTGCATCATAGAGAAGTCTTGCATTCTAGAACAGGGTTCACTCAGGGCGCAGTCTTGCCTTCTAGAACATGCTTGCATTCTGGAACACGCTTCCGTCATAGAGAAGTCTTGCATTCTAGAACAGGGTTGCATCAGGGTGCAGTCTTGCCTTCTAGAACATGCTTGCATTCTAGAACACGCTTGCATCATAGACGAGTCTTGCATTCTAGAACAGGCTTGCATCAGGGTGCAGGCTTGCATTCTAGGAACAGTCTTGAATCATAATGATGGTTTGAATTCTTGAACAAGGTTGCATCATAGAGAAGTCTTGCATTCTAGAACAGGGTTGCATCAGGGTGCAGTCTTGCCTTCTAGAACATGCTTGCATTCTAGAACACGCTTGCATCATAGAGAAGTCTTGCATTCTAGAACAGGGTTGCATCAGGGTGCAGGCTTGCCTTCTAGAATATGCTCGCATTCTGGAACACGCTTGCGTCATAGAGAAGTCTTGCATTCTAAAACAGGGTTGCATCAGGGTGCAGTCTTGCATTCTAGAAGCTGTGCTGTATCATAGTGCAGGCTTGCATCATAGAAAAGTCTTGCATTCTAGAACAGGGTTGCATCAGGGTGCAGTCTTGCCTTCTAGAAACTGTCTTGTATCATAGTGCAGGCTTGCATGATAGTGAAGTCTTGCATTCTAGAACTGGGTTGCATCAGGGTGCAGTCTTGCCTTCTAGAACATGCTTGCATTCTGAACACGCTTGCGTCATAGACAAGTCTTGCATTCTAGAACAGGGTTGCCTCATGGTGCAGTCTTGCATTCTAGAAACTATCTTGTATCATAGTGCAGGCTTGCATCATAGAGAAGTCTTGCATTCTAGAACCGGGTTGCATCAGGGTGCAGTTTTGCATTCTAGAACATGCTTGCATTCTAGAAAACACTAGCATCATAGAGGAGTCTTGCATTCTAGAACAGGGTTGCATCAGGGTGCAGGCTTGCCTTCTAGAAAATGCTTGCATTCTAGAACACGCTTGCACCATATAGAAGTCTTGCATTCCAGAGCAGTGTTGCATCAGGGTGCAGTCTTGCCTTCTAGAACATGCTTGCATTCTAGAACACGCTCGCATCATAGAGAAGTCTTGCATTCTAGAACAGGGTTGCCTCAGGGTGCAGTCTTGCCTTCTAGAACATGCTTGCATTCTAGAACACGCTTGCATCATAGATAAGTCTTGCATTCTAGAACAGGGTTGCATCAGGGTGCAGTCTTGCCTTCTGGAACATGCTTGCATTCTAGAACACGCTTGCCTCATAGAGAAGTCTTGCATTGTAGAACAGGGTTGCCTCAGGGTGCAGTCTTGCCTTCTAGAACATGCTTGCATGCTAGAACACGCTTGCATCATAGAGAAGTCTTGCATTCTAGAAAAGGGTTGCATCAGGGTGCAGTCTTGCCTTCTAGAAAATGCTTCCATTCTAGAACACGCTTGCATTATAGAGAAGTCTTGCATTCTAGAAGAGGGTAGCATCAGGGTGCAGTCTTGCCTTCTAGAACACGCTTGCATCACAGAGAAGTCTTGCATTCTAGAACAGGGTTGCATCAGGGTGCAGTCTTGCCTTCTAGAACATGCTTGCATTCTAGAACACGCTTGCATCATAGACAAGTCTTGCATTCTAGAACAGGGTTGCATCAGCGTGCAGTCTTGCCTTCTAGAACATGCTTGCATTCTAGAACACGCTTGCATGATAGAGAAGTCTTGCATTCTAGAACAGGGTTGCATCAGGGTGCAGGCTTGCCTTCTAGAACATGCTTGCATCATAGAGAAGACTTGTATTCTAGAACAGGGTTGCATCAGGGTGCAGTCTTGCCTTCTAGAACATGCTTGAATTCTGAAACACGCTTACGTCATAGAGAAGTCTTGCATTCTAGAACAGTGTTGCCTCAAAGTGCAGTCTTGCATTCTAGAAACTGCTTGTATCATAGTGCAAGCTTGCATCATAGTGAAGTCTTGCATTTTAGAACAGGGTTGCATCAGGGTGCAGTCTTGCATTCTAGAACATGCTTACATTCTAGAACACACTTGCATCATAGAGGAGTCTTGCATTCTAGAACAGGGTTGCATCAGGGTTCAGGCTTGCCTTCTAGAACTTGTTTGCATTCTAGAACACGCATCATAGAGAAGTCTTGCATTCTAGAACAGGGTTGCATCAGGGTGCAGTCTTGCCTTCTAGAACATGCTTGCATGCTAGAACACGCTTGCATCATAGAGAAGTCTTGCATTCTAGAACAGGGTTGCATCAGGGTGCAGTCTTGCCTTCTAGAACATGCTTGCATTCTGGAACACGCTTGCATCATAGAGAAGTCTTGCATTCTAGAAAAGGGTTCCCTCAGGGTGCAGTCTTGCCTTCTAGAACATGCTTGCATTCTGGAACACGCTTCCGTCATAGAGAAGTCTTGCATTCTAGAACAGGGTTGCATCAGGGTGCAGTCTTGCCTTCTAGAACATGCTTGCATTCCAGAACACGCTTGCATCATAGAGAAGTCTAGCATTCTAGAACAGGGTTGCATCAAGGTGCAGGCTTGCCTTCTAGAACATGCTTGCATTCTAGAACACGCTTGCATCATAGAGAAGTCTTGCATTCTAGAACAGGGTTGCATCAGGGTGCAGTCTTGCCTTCTAGAACACGCTTGCATCATAGAGAAGTCTTGCATTCTAGAACAGGGTTGCATCAGGGTGCAGTCTTGCCTTCTAGAACATGCTTGCATTCTAGAACACGCTTGCATCATAGAGAAGTCTTGCATTCTAGAACAGGGTTGCATCAGGGTGCAGTCTTGCCTTCTAGAACATGGTTTCATTCTGGAACACGCTTGCATCATAGAGAAGTCTTGCATTCTAGAACAGGGTTGCATCAGGGTGCAGGCTTGCCTTCTAGAAAATGCTTGCATTCTGGAACACGCTTGCATCACAGAGAAGTCTTGCATTCTAGAACAGGGTTGCATCAGGGTGCAGTCTTGCCTTCTAGAACATGCTTGCATCATAGAGAAGACTTGCATTCTAGAACAGGGTTGCATCAGGGTGCAGTCTTGCCTTCTAGAACATGCTTGCATTCTGAAACACACTTGCATCATACAGAAGTCTTGCATTCTAGAACAGTGTTGCCTCAGGGTGCAGTCTTGCATTCTAGAAACTGTCTTGTATCATAGTGCAAGCTTGCATCATAGAGAAGTCTTGCATTCTAGAACAGGGTTGCATCAGGGTGCAGTCTTGCATTCTAGAACATGCTTACATTCTAGAACACACTTGCATCATAGAGGAGTCTTGCATTCTAGAACAGGGTTGCATCAGGGTGCAGGCTTGCCTTCTAGAACATGCTTGCATTCTAGAACACGCTTGCACCATTCAGAAGTCTTGCATTCTAGAGCAGGGTTGCATCAGGGTGCAGTCTTGCCTTCTAGAACATGCTTGCATTCTAGAACACGCTTGCATCATAGAGAAGTCTTGCATTCTAGAAAAGGGTTGCCTCAGGGTGCAGTCTTGCCTTCAAGAACATGCTTGCATTCTAGAACACGCTTGCATCATAGAGAAGTCTTGAATTGTACAACACGGTTGCATCAGGGTGCAGTCTTGCCTTCTAGAACATGGTTTCATTCTGGAACACGCTTGCATCATAGAGGAGTCTTGCATTCTAGAACAGGTTGCCTCAGGGTGCAGTCTTGCCTTCTAGAACATGCTTGCATTCTAGAACACGCTTGCATCATAGAGAAGTCTTGCATTCTAGAACAGGGTTGCATCAGGGTGCAGTCTTGCCTTCTAGAACTTGTTTGCATTCTAGAACACGCATCATAGAGAAGTCTTGCATTCTAGAACAGGGTTGCATCAGGGTGCAGTCTTGCCTTCTAGAACATGCTTGCATGCTAGAACACACTTGCATCATAGTGAAGTCTTGCATTCTAGAACAGGGTTGCATCAGGGTGCAGGCTTGCCTTCTAGAACATGCTTGCATTCTAGAACACGCTTGCACCATTCAGAAGTCTTGCATTCTAGAGCAGGGTTGCATCAGGGTGCAGTCTTGCCTTCTAGAACATGCTTGCATTCTAGAACACGCTTGCATCATAGAGAAGTCTTGCATTCTAGAAAAGGGTTGCCTCAGGGTGCAGTCTTGCCTTCAAGAACATGCTTGCATTCTAGAACACGCTTGCATCATAGAGAAGTCTTGAATTGTACAACACGGTTGCATCAGGGTGCAGTCTTGCCTTCTAGAACATGGTTTCATTCTGGAACACGCTTGCATCATAGAGGAGTCTTGCATTCTAGAACAGGTTGCCTCAGGGTGCAGTCTTGCCTTCTAGAACATGCTTGCATTCTAGAACACGCTTGCATCATAGAGAAGTCTTGCATTCTAGAACAGGGTTGCATCAGGGTGCAGTCTTCCCTTCTAGAAAATGCTTCCATTCTAGAACATGCTTGCATCATAGAGAAGTCTTGCATTCTAGAAGAGGGTTGCATCAGGGTGCAGTCTTGCCTTCTAGAACATGCTTGCATGCTAGAACACACTTGCATCATAGTGAAGTCTTGCATTCTAGAACAGGGTTGCATCAGGGTGCAGTCTTGCCTTCTAGAACATGCTTGCATTCTAGAACACGCTTGCATGATAGAGAAGTCTTGCATTCTGGAACAGGGTTGCATCAGGGTGCAGTCTTGCCTTCTAGAACATGCTTGCATCATAGAGAAGACTTGCATTCTAGAACAGGGTTGCATCAGGGTGCAGTCTTGCCTTCTAGAACATGCTTGCATTCTGAAACACGCTTGCGTCATAGAGAAGTAGTGCATTCTAGAACAGTGTTGCCTCAAAGTGCAGTCTTGCATTCTAGAAACTGCTTGTATCATAGTGCAAGCTTGCATCATAGTGAAGTCTTGCATTCTAGAACAGGGTTGCATCAGGGTGCAGTCTTGCATTCTAGAACATGCTTACATTCTAGAACACACTTGCATCATAGAGGAGTCTTGCATTCTAGAACAGGGTTGCATCAGGGTTCAGGCTTGCCTTCTAGAACATGTTTGCATTCTAGAACACGCATCATAGAGAAGTCTTGCATTCTAGAACAGGGTTGCTTCAGGGTGCAGTCTTGCCTTCTAGAACATGCTTGCATGCTAGAACACGCTTGCATCATAGAGAAGTCTTGCATTCTAGAACAGGGTTGCATCAGGGTGCAGGCTTGCCTTCTAGAACATGCTTGCATTCTAGAACACGCTTGCATCATAGAGAAGTCTTGCATTCTAGAACAGGCTTGCATCAGGGTGCAGTCTTGCCTTCTAGAACACGCTTGCATCATAGAGAAGTCTTGCATTCTAGAACAGGGTTGCATCAGGCTGCATTCTTGCCTTCTAGAACATGCTTGCATTCTAGAACACGCTTGCATCATAGAGAAGTCTTGCATTGTAGAACAGGGTTGCCTCAGGGTGCAGTCTTGCCTTCTAGAACATGCTTGCATGCTAGAACACGCTTGCATCATAGAGAAGTCTTGCATTCTAGAAAAGGGTTGCATCAGGGTGCAGTCTTGCCTTCTAGAAAATGCTTCCATTCTAGAACACGCTTGCATTATAGAGAAGTCTTGCATTCTAGAAGAGGGTAGCATCAGGGTGCAGTCTTGCCTTCTAGAACACGCTTGCATCATAGAGAAGTCTTGCATTCTAGAACAGGGTTGCATCAGGGTGCAGTCTTGCCTTCTAGAACATGCTTGCATTCTAGAACACGCTTGCATCATAGACAAGTCTTGCATTCTAGAACAGGGTTGCATCAGCGTGCAGTCTTGCCTTCTAGAACATGCTTGCATTCTAGAACACGCTTGCATGATAGAGAAGTCTTGCATTCTAGAACAGGGTTGCATCAGGGTGCAGGCTTGCCTTCTAGAACATGCTTGCATCATAGAGAAGACTTGTATTCTAGAACAGGGTTGCATCAGGGTGCAGTCTTGCCTTCTAGAACATGCTTGAATTCTGAAACACGCTTACGTCATAGAGAAGTCTTGCATTCTAGAACAGTGTTGCCTCAAAGTGCAGTCTTGCATTCTAGAAACTGCTTGTATCATAGTGCAAGCTTGCATCATAGTGAAGTCTTGCATTTTAGAACAGGGTTGCATCAGGGTGCAGTCTTGCATTCTAGAACATGCTTACATTCTAGAACACACTTGCATCATAGAGGAGTCTTGCATTCTAGAACAGGGTTGCATCAGGGTTCAGGCTTGCCTTCTAGAACTTGTTTGCATTCTAGAACACGCATCATAGAGAAGTCTTGCATTCTAGAACAGGGTTGCATCAGGGTGCAGTCTTGCCTTCTAGAACATGCTTGCATGCTAGAACACGCTTGCATCATAGAGAAGTCTTGCATTCTAGAACAGGGTTGCATCAGGGTGCAGTCTTGCCTTCTAGAACATGCTTGCATTCTGGAACACGCTTGCATCATAGAGAAGTCTTGCATTCTAGAAAAGGGTTCCCTCAGGGTGCAGTCTTGCCTTCTAGAACATGCTTGCATTCTGGAACACGCTTCCGTCATAGAGAAGTCTTGCATTCTAGAACAGGGTTGCATCAGGGTGCAGTCTTGCCTTCTAGAACATGCTTGCATTCCAGAACACGCTTGCATCATAGAGAAGTCTAGCATTCTAGAACAGGGTTGCATCAAGGTGCAGGCTTGCCTTCTAGAACATGCTTGCATTCTAGAACACGCTTGCATCATAGAGAAGTCTTGCATTCTAGAACAGGGTTGCATCAGGGTGCAGTCTTGCCTTCTAGAACACGCTTGCATCATAGAGAAGTCTTGCATTCTAGAACAGGGTTGCATCAGGGTGCAGTCTTGCCTTCTAGAACATGCTTGCATTCTAGAACACGCTTGCATCATAGAGAAGTCTTGCATTCTAGAACAGGGTTGCATCAGGGTGCAGTCTTGCCTTCTAGAACATGGTTTCATTCTGGAACACGCTTGCATCATAGAGAAGTCTTGCATTCTAGAACAGGGTTGCATCAGGGTGCAGGCTTGCCTTCTAGAAAATGCTTGCATTCTGGAACACGCTTGCATCACAGAGAAGTCTTGCATTCTAGAACAGGGTTGCATCAGGGTGCAGTCTTGCCTTCTAGAACATGCTTGCATCATAGAGAAGACTTGCATTCTAGAACAGGGTTGCATCAGGGTGCAGTCTTGCCTTCTAGAACATGCTTGCATTCTGAAACACACTTGCATCATACAGAAGTCTTGCATTCTAGAACAGTGTTGCCTCAGGGTGCAGTCTTGCATTCTAGAAACTGTCTTGTATCATAGTGCAAGCTTGCATCATAGAGAAGTCTTGCATTCTAGAACAGGGTTGCATCAGGGTGCAGTCTTGCATTCTAGAACATGCTTACATTCTAGAACACACTTGCATCATAGAGGAGTCTTGCATTCTAGAACAGGGTTGCATCAGGGTGCAGGCTTGCCTTCTAGAACATGCTTGCATTCTAGAACACGCTTGCACCATTCAGAAGTCTTGCATTCTAGAGCAGGGTTGCATCAGGGTGCAGTCTTGCCTTCTAGAACATGCTTGCATTCTAGAACACGCTTGCATCATAGAGAAGTCTTGCATTCTAGAAAAGGGTTGCCTCAGGGTGCAGTCTTGCCTTCAAGAACATGCTTGCATTCTAGAACACGCTTGCATCATAGAGAAGTCTTGAATTGTACAACACGGTTGCATCAGGGTGCAGTCTTGCCTTTAGAACATGGTTTCATTCTGGAACACGCTTGCATCATAGAGGAGTCTTGCATTCTAGAACAGGTTGCCTCAGGGTGCAGTCTTGCCTTCTAGAACATGCTTGCATTCTAGAACACGCTTGCATCATAGAGAAGTCTTGCATTCTAGAACAGGGTTGCATCAGGGTGCAGTCTTGCCTTCTAGAACTTGTTTGCATTCTAGAACACGCATCATAGAGAAGTCTTGCATTCTAGAACAGGGTTGCATCAGGGTGCAGTCTTGCCTTCTAGAACATGCTTGCATGCTAGAACACACTTGCATCATAGTGAAGTCTTGCATTCTAGAACAGGGTTGCATCAGGGTGCAGGCTTGCCTTCTAGAACATGCTTGCATTCTAGAACACGCTTGCACCATTCAGAAGTCTTGCATTCTAGAGCAGGGTTGCATCAGGGTGCAGTCTTGCCTTCTAGAACATGCTTGCATTCTAGAACACGCTTGCATCATAGAGAAGTCTTGCATTCTAGAAAAGGGTTGCCTCAGGGTGCAGTCTTGCCTTCAAGAACATGCTTGCATTCTAGAACACGCTTGCATCATAGAGAAGTCTTGAATTGTACAACACGGTTGCATCAGGGTGCAGTCTTGCCTTCTAGAACATGGTTTCATTCTGGAACACGCTTGCATCATAGAGGAGTCTTGCATTCTAGAACAGGTTGCCTCAGGGTGCAGTCTTGCCTTCTAGAACATGCTTGCATTCTAGAACACGCTTGCATCATAGAGAAGTCTTGCATTCTAGAAGAGGGTTGCATCAGGGTGCAGTCTTGCCTTCTAGAACATGCTTGCATGCTAGAACACACTTGCATCATAGTGAAGTCTTGCATTCTAGAACAGGGTTGCATCAGGGTGCAGTCTTGCCTTCTAGAACATGCTTGCATTCTAGAACACGCTTGCATGATAGAGAAGTCTTGCATTCTAGAACAGGGTTGCATCAGGGTGCAGTCTTGCCTTCTAGAACATGCTTGCATCATAGAGAAGACTTGCATTCTAGAACAGGGTTGCATCAGGGTGCAGTCTTGCCTTCTAGAACATGCTTGCATTCTGAAACACGCTTGCGTCATAGAGAAGTAGTGCATTCTAGAACAGTGTTGCCTCAAAGTGCAGTCTTGCATTCTAGAAACTGCTTGTATCATAGTGCAAGCTTGCATCATAGTGAAGTCTTGCATTCTAGAACAGGGTTGCATCAGGGTGCAGTCTTGCATTCTAGAACATGCTTACATTCTAGAACACACTTGCATCATAGAGGAGTCTTGCATTCTAGAACAGGGTTGCATCAGGGTTCAGGCTTGCCTTCTAGAACATGTTTGCATTCTAGAACACGCATCATAGAGAAGTCTTGCATTCTAGAACAGGGTTGCTTCAGGGTGCAGTCTTGCCTTCTAGAACATGCTTGCATGCTAGAACACGCTTGCATCATAGAGAAGTCTTGCATTCTAGAACAGGGTTGCATCAGGGTGCAGGCTTGCCTTCTAGAACATGCTTGCATTCTAGAACACGCTTGCATCATAGAGAAGTCTTGCATTCTAGAACAGGCTTGCATCAGGGTGCAGTCTTGCCTTCTAGAACACGCTTGCATCATAGAGAAGTCTTGCATTCTAGAACAGGGTTGCATCAGGCTGCATTCTTGCCTTCTAGAACATGCTTGCATTCTAGAACACGCTTGCATCATAGAGAAGTCTTGCATTCTAGAACAGGGTTGCATCAGGGTGCAGGCTTGCCTTCTAGAACATGCTTGCATTCTAGAACACGCTTGCATGATAGAGAAGTCTTGCATTCTAGAACAGGGTTGCATCAGGGTGCAGGCTTGCCTTCTAGAAAATGCTTGCATTCTGGAACACGCTTGCATCACAGAGAAGTCTTGCATTCTAGAACAGGGTTGCATCAGGGTGCAGTCTTGCCTTCTAGAACATGCTTGCATCATAGAGAAGACTTGCATTCTAGAACAGGGTTGCATCAGGGTGCAGTCTTGCCTTCTAGAACATGCTTGCATTCTGAAACACACTTGCATCATAGAGAAGTCTTGCATTCTAGAACAGTGTTGCCTCAGGGTGCAGTCTTGCATTCTAGAAACTGTCTTGTATCATAGTGCAAGCTTGCATCATAGAGAAGTCTTGCATTCTAGAACAGGGTTGCATCAGGGTGCAGTCTTGCATTCTAGAACATGCTTACATTCTAGAACACACTTGCATCATAGAGGAGTCTTGCATTCTAGAACAGGGTTGCATCAGGGTGCAGGCTTGCCTTCTAGAACATGCTTGCATTCTAGAACACGCTTGCACCATAGAGAAGTCTTGCATTCTAGAGCAGGGTTGCATCAGGGTGCAGTCTTGCCTTCTAGAACATGCTTGCATTCTAGAACACGCTTGCATCATAGAGAAGTCTTGCATTCTAGAAAAGGGTTGCCTCAGGGTGCAGTCTTGCCTTCTAGAACATGCTTGCATTCTAGAACACGCTTGCATCATAGAGAAGTCTTGCATTCTAGAACAGGGTTGCATCAGGGTGCAGTCTTGCCTTCTAGAACATGCTTGCATTCTAGAACACGCTTGCATGATAGAGAAGTCTTGCATTCTAGAACAGGGTTGCATCAGGGTGCAGGCTTGCCTTCTAGAAAATGCTTGCATTCTGGAACACGCTTGCATCACAGAGAAGTCTTGCATTCTAGAACAGGGTTGCATCAGGGTGCAGTCTTGCCTTCTAGAACATGCTTGCATCATAGAGAAGACTTGCATTCTAGAACAGGGTTGCATCAGGGTGCAGTCTTGCCTTCTAGAACATGCTTGCATTCTGAAACACACTTGCATCATAGAGAAGTCTTGCATTCTAGAACAGTGTTGCCTCAGGGTGCAGTCTTGCATTCTAGAAACTGTCTTGTATCATAGTGCAAGCTTGCATCATAGAGAAGTCTTGCATTCTAGAACAGGGTTGCATCAGGGTGCAGTCTTGCATTCTAGAACATGCTTACATTCTAGAACACACTTGCATCATAGAGGAGTCTTGCATTCTAGAACAGGGTTGCATCAGGGTGCAGGCTTGCCTTCTAGAACATGCTTGCATTCTAGAACACGCTTGCACCATAGAGAAGTCTTGCATTCTAGAGCAGGGTTGCATCAGGGTGCAGTCTTGCCTTCTAGAACATGCTTGCATTCTAGAACACGCTTGCATCATAGAGAAGTCTTGCATTCTAGAAAAGGGTTGCCTCAGGGTGCAGTCTTGCCTTCTAGAACATGCTTGCATTCTAGAACACGCTTGCATCATAGAGAAGTCTTGCATTCTAGAACAGGGTTGCATCAGGGTGCAGTCTTGCCTTCTAGAAAATGCTTCCATTCAAGAACACGCTTGCATTATAGAGAAGTCTTGCATTCTAGAAGAGGGTAGCATCAGGGTGCAGTCTTGCCTTCTAGAACATGCTTGCATGCTAGAACACACTTGCATCATAGTGAAGTCTTGCATTCTAGAACAGGGTTGCATCAGGGTGCAGTCTTGCCTTCTAGAACATGCTTGCATCATAGAGAAGACTTGCATTCTAGAACAGGGTTGCATCAGGGTGCAGTCTTGCCTTCTAGAACATGCTTGCATTCTGAAACACGCTTGCGTCATAGAGAAGTCTTGCATTCTAGAACAGTGTTGCCTCAAAGTGCAGTCTTGCATTATAGAAACTGCTTGTATCATAGTGCAAGCTTGCATCATAGTGAAGTCTTGCATTCTAGAACAGGGTTGCATCAGGGTGCAGTCTTGCATTCTAGAACATGCTTACATTCTAGAACACTCTTGCATCATAGAGGAGTCTTGCATTCTAGAACAGGGTTGCATCAGGGTTCAGGCTTGCCTTCTAGAACTTGTTTGCATTCTAGAACACGCATCATAGAGAAGTCTTGCATTCTAGAACAGGGTTGCATCAGGGTGCAGTCTTGCCTTCTAAAACATGCTTGCATCATAGAGAAGACTTGCATTCTAGAACAGGGTTGCATCACGGTGCAGTCTTGCCTTCTAGAACATGCTTGCATTCTGAAACACTCTTGCGTCATAGAGAAGTCTTGCATTCTAGAACAGTGTTGCCTCAAAGTGCAGTCTTGCATTCTAGAAACTGCTTGTATCATAGTGCAAGCTTGCATCATAGTGAAGTCTTGCATTCTAGAACAGGGTTGCATCAGGGTGCAGTCTTGCATTCTAGAACATGCTTACATTCTAGAACACACTTGCATCATAGAGGAGTCTTGCATTCTAGAACAGGGTTGCATCAGGGTTCAGGCTTGCCTTCTAGAACTTGTTTGCATTCTAGAACACGCATCATAGAGAAGTCTTGCATTCTAGAACAGGGTTGCATCAGGGTGCAGTCTTGCCTTCTAGAACATGCTTGCATGCTAGAACACGCTTGCATCATAGAGAAGTCTTGCATTCTAGAACAGGGTTGCATCAGGGTGCAGTCTTGCCTTCTAGAACACGCTTGCATCATAGAGAAGTCTTGCATTCTAGAACAGGGTTGCATCAGGGTGCAGTCTTGCCTTCTAGAAAATGCTTCCATTCTAGAACACGCTTGCATCATAGAGAAGTCTTGCATTCTAGAAGAGGGTAGCATCAGGGTGCAGTCTTGCCTTCTAGAACATGCTTGCATGCTAGAACACACTTGCATCATAGTGAAGTCTTGCATTCTAGAACAGGGTTGCATCAGGGTGCAGTCTTGCCTTCTAGAACATGCTTGCATCATAGAGAAGACTTGCATTCTAGAACAGGGTTGCATCAGGGTGCATTCTTGCCTTCTAGAACATGCTTGCATTCTGAAACACGCTTGCGTCATAGAGAAGTCTTGCATTATAGAACAGTGTTGCCTCAAAGTGCAGTCTTGCATTATAGAAACTGCTTGTATCATTGTGCAATCTTGCATCATAGTGAAGTCTTGCATTCTAGAACAGGGTTGCATCAGGGTGCAGTCTTGCATTCTAGAACATGCTTACATTCTAGAACACTCTTGCATCATAGAGGAGTCTTGCATTCTAGAACAGGGTTGCATCAGGGTTCAGGCTTGCCTTCTAGAACTTGTTTGCATTCTAGAACACGCATCATAGAGAAGTCTTGCATTCTAGAACAGGGTTGCATCAGGGTGCAGTCTTGCCTTCTAGAACATGCTTGCATCATAGAGAAGACTTGCATTCTAGAACAGGGTTGCATCACGGTGCAGTCTTGCCTTCTAGAACATGCTTGCATTCTGAAACACGCTTGCGTCATAGAGAAGTCTTGCATTCTAGAACAGTGTTGCCTCAAAGTGCAGTCTTGCATTCTAGAAACTGCTTGTATCATAGTGCAAGCTTGCATCATAGTGAAGTCTTGCATTCTAGAACAGGGTTGCATCAGGGTGCAGTCTTGCATTCTAGAACATGCTTACATTCTAGAACACACTTGCATCATAGAGGAGTCTTGCATTCTAGAACAGGGTTGCATCAGGGTTCAGGCTTGCCTTCTAGAACTTGTTTGCATTCTAGAACACGCATCATAGAGAAGTCTTGCATTCTAGAACAGGGTTGCATCAGGGTGCAGTCTTGCCTTCTAGAACATGCTTGCATGCTAGAACACGCTTGCATCATAGAGAAGTCTTGCATTCTAGAACAGGGTTGCATCAGGGTGCAGTCTTGCCTTCTAGAACATGCTTGCATTCTGGAACACGCTTGCATCATAGAGAAGTCTTGCATTCTAGAAAAGGGTTCCCTCAGGGTGCAGTCTTGCCTTCTAGAACATGCTTGCATTCTGGAACACGCTTCCGTCATAGAGAAGTCTTGCATTCTAGAACAGGGTTGCATCAGGGTGCAGTCTTGCCTTCTAGAACATGCTTGCATTCCAGAACACGCTTGCATCATAGAGAAGTCTTGCATTCTAGAACAGGGTTGCATCAGGGTGCAGGCTTGCCTTCTAGAACATGCTTGCATTCTAGAACACGCTTGCATCATAGAGAAGTCTTGCATTCTAGAACAGGGTTGCATCAGGGTGCAGTCTTGCCTTCTAGAACACGCTTGCATCATAGAGAAGTCTTGCATTCTAGAACAGGGTTGCATCAGGGTGCAGTCTTGCCTTCTAGAACATGCTTGCATTCTAAAACACGCTTGCATCATAGAGAAGTCTTGCATTCTAGAACAGGGTTGCATCAGGGTGCAGTCTTGCCTTCTAGAACATGCTTGCATTCTAGAACACGCTCGCATCATAGAGAAGTCTTGCATTCTAGAACAGGGTTGCATCAGGGTGCTGGATTGCCTTCTAGAACATGCTTGCATTCTAGAACACGCTGGCCTCATAGAGAAGTCTTGCATTGTAGAACAGGGTTGCCTCAGGGTGCAGTCTTGCCTTCTAGAACATGCTTGCATGCTAGAACACGCTTGCATCATAGAGAAGTCTTGCATTCTAGAACAGGGTTGCATCAGGGTGCAGTCTTGCCTTCTAGAACATGCCTGCATGCTAGAACACGCTTGCATCAAAGAGAAGTCTTGCATTCTAGAACCGGGTTGCCTCAGGGTGCAGTCTTGCATTCTAGGAACAGTCTTGAATCATAATGATGGTTTGAATTCTAGAACAAGGTTGCATCATAGAGAAATCTTGCATTCTAGAATAGGGTTGCATCAGGGTGCAGGCTTGCCTTCTAGAACATGCTTGCATTCTAGAACACGCTTGCATGATAGAGAAGTCTTGCATTCTAGAACAGGGTTGCCTCAGGGTGCAGGCTTGCCTTCTAGAACATGCTTGCATTCTAGAACACGCTTGCATCATAGAGAAGTCTTGCATTCTAGAACAGGGTTGCATCAGGGTGCAGTCTTGCCTTCTAGAACATGCTTGCATCATAGAGAAGTCTTGCATTCTAGAACAGGGTTGCATCGGGGTGCAGTCTTGCCTTCTAGAACATGCTTGCATTCTAGAACACGCTTGCGTCATAGAGAAGTCTTGCATTCTAGAACAGTGTTGCCTCAAAGTGCAGTCTTGCATTCTAGAAACTGTCTTTTATCATAGTGCAGGCTTGCATCATAGTGAAGTCTTGCATTCTAGAACAGGGTTCCCTCAGGGTGCAGTCTTGCATTCTAGAACATGCTTACATTCTAGAACACACTTGCATCATTGAGGAGTCTTGCATTCTAGAACAGGGTTGCATCATGGTGCAGGCTTGCCTTCCAGAACATGCTTGCATTCTAGAACACGCTTGCACCATAGAGAAGTCTTGCATCCTAGAGCAGGGTTTCATCTGGGTGCAGGCTTGCCTTCTAGAACATGCTTGCATTCTAGAACACGCTTGCATCATAGAGAAGTCTTGCATTCTAGAACAGGGTTGCATCAGGGTGCAGGCTTGCCTTCAAGAACATGCTTGCATTCTAGAACACGCTTGCGTCATAGAGAAGTCTTGCATTCTAGAACAGGGTTGCATCAGGGTGCAGTCTTGCATTCTAGAAACATTCTTGTATCATAGTGAAGACTTGCATGATAGAGAAGTCTTGCATTCTAGAACAGGGTTGCATCAGGGTGCAGTCTTGCCTTCTAGAACATGCTTGCATTCTAGAACACGCTTGCGTCATAGAGAAGTCTTAGATTCTAGAACAGTGTTGCCTCAGGGTGCAGTCTTGCATTCTAGAAACTGTCTTGTATCATAGTGCAGCCTTGCATCATAGTGAAGTCTTGCATTCTAGAGCAGGGTTGCCTCAGGGTGCAGTCTTTCCTTCTAGAACATGCTTACATTCTAGAACACACTTGCATCATAGAGAAGTCTTGCATTCTAGAAAAGGGTTGCCTCAGGGTGCAGGCTTGTTTTCTAGAACATGCTTGCATTCTAGAACACGCTTGCATCATAGAGAAGTCTTGCATTCTAGAGAAGGGTTGCGTCAGGGTGCAGTCTTGCCTTCTAGAACATGGTTGCATTCTGGAACACGCTTCCGTCATAGAGAAGTCTTGCATTCTAGAACAGGGTTGCATCAGGCTGCAGTCTTGCCTTCTGGAACATTATTGCATTCTAGAACACGCTTGCATCATAGAGAATTCTTGCATTCTAGAGCAGGGTTGCGTCAGGGTGCAGTCTTGCCTTCTAGAACATGCTTGCATTCTAGAACACGCTTGCATGATAGAGAAGTCTTGCATTCTAGAACAGGGTTGCATCAGGGTGCAGTCTTGCCTTCTAGAACATGCTTGCATTCTGCAACACGCTTGCATCATAGAGAAGTCTTGCATTCTAGAACAGGGTTGCATCAGGGTGCAGTCTTGCATTCTAGAAAATGTCTTGTATCATAGTGCAGGCTTGCATCATAGAGAAGTCTTGCATTCTAGAACAGGGTTCACTCAGGGCGCAGTCTTGCCTTCTAGAACATGCTTGCATTCTGGAACACGCTTCCGTCATAGAGAAGTCTTGCATTCTAGAACAGGGTTGCATCAGGGTGCAGTCTTGCCTTCTAGAACATGCTTGCATTCTGGAACACGCTTGCATCATAGACGAGTCTTGCATTCTAGAACAGGCTTGCATCAGGGTGCAGGCTTGCATTCTAGGAACAGTCTTGAATCATAATGATGGTTTGAATTCTAGAACAAGGTTGCATCATAGAGAAGTCTTGCATTCTAGAACAGGGTTGCATCAGGGTGCAGTCTTGCCTTCTAGAACATGCTTGCATGCTAGAACACGCTTGCATCATAGAGAAGTCTTGCATTCTAGAACAGGGTTGCATCAGGGTGCAGTCTTGCCTTCTAGAACATGCCTGCATGCTAGAACACGCTTGCATCATAGAGAAGTCTTGCATTCTAGAACCGGGTTGCCTCAGGGTGCAGTCTTGCATTCTAGGAACAGTCTTGAATAATAATGACGGTTTGAATTCTAGAACAAGGTTGCATCATAGAGAAATCTTGCATTCTAGAACAGGGTTGCATCAGGGTGCAGTCTTGCCTTCTAGAACATGCTTGCATTCTAGAACACTCTTGCATGATAGAGAAGTCTTGCATTCTAGAACAGGGTTGCATCAGGGTGCAGGCTTGCCTTCTAGAACATGCTTGCATGCTAGAACACGCTTGCATCATAGAGAAGTCTTGCATTCTAGAACAGGGTTGCATCAGGGTGCAGTCTTGCCTTTTAGAATATGCTTGCATTCTAGAACACGCTTGCATGATAGAGAAGTCTTGCATTCTAGAACAGGGTTGCCTCAGGGTGCAGGCTTGCCTTCTAGAACATGCTTGCATTCTAGAACACGCTTGCATCATAGAGAAGTCTTGCATTCTAGAAAAGGGTTGCATCAGGGTGCAGGCTTGCCTTCTAGAACATGCTTGCATTCTAGAACACGCTTGCATCATAGAGAAGTCTTGCATTCTAGAACAGGGTTGCATCAGGGTGCAGTCTTGCCTTCTAGAACATGCTTGCATCATAGAGAAGTCTTGCATTCTAGAACAGGGTTGCATCGGGGTGCAGTCTTGCCTTCTAGAACATGCTTGCATTCTAGAACACGCTGTCGTCATAGAGAAGTCTTGCATTCTAGAACAGTGTTGCCTCAGGGTGCAGTCTTGCATTCTAGAAACTGTCTTTTATCATAGTGCAGGCTTGCATCATAGTGAAGTCTTGCATTCTGGAGCAGGGTTCCCTCAGGGTGCAGTCTTGCATTCTAGAACATGCTTACATTCTAGAACACACTTGCATCATTGGGGAGTCTTGCATTCTAGAACAGGGTTGCATCAGGGTGCAGTCTTGCATTCTAGAAACATTCTTGTATCATAGTGAAGACTTGCATGATAGAGAAGTCTTGCATTCTAGAGCAGGGTTTCATCTGGGTGCAGGCTTGCCTTCTAGAACATGCTTGCATTCTAGAACACGCTTGCATCATAGAGAAGTCTTGCATTCTAGAACAGGGTTGCATCAGGGTGCAGGCTTGCCTTCAAGAACATGCTTGCATTCTAGAACACGCTTGCATCATAGAGAAGTCTTGCATTCTAGAACAGGGTTGCATCAGGGTGCAGTCTTGCCTTCTAGAACATGATTGCATTCTGGAACACGCTTGCGTCATAGAGAAGTCTTGCATTCTAGAACAGGGTTGCATCAGGGTGCAGTCTTGCATTCTAGAAACATTCTTGTATCATAGTGAAGACTTGCATGATAGAGAAGTCTTGCATTCTAGAACAGGGTTGCCTCAGGGTGCAGTCTTGCCTTCTAGAACATGCTTGCATTCTAGAACACGCTTGCGTCATAGAGAAGTCTTGCATTCTAGAACAGTGTTGCCTCAGGTTGCAGTCTTGCATTCTAGAAACTGTCTTGTATCATAGTGCAGCCTTGCATCATAGTGAAGTCTTGCATTCTAGAGCAGGGTTGCCTCAGGGTGCAGTCTTTCCTTCTAGAACATGCTTACATTCTTAAACACACTTGCATCATAGAGAAGTCTTGCATTCTAGACAAGGGTTGCCTCAGGGTGCAGGCTTGTTTTCTAGAACATGCTTGCATTCTAGAACACGCTTGCATCATAGAGAAGTCTTGCATTCTAGAGAAGGGTTGCGTCAGGGTGCAGTCTTGCCTTCTAGAACATGGTTGCATTCTGGAACACGCTTCCGTCATAGAGAAGTCTTGCATTCCAGAACAGGGTTGCATCAGGCTGCAGTCTTGCCTTCTGGAACATTCTTGCATTCTAGAACACGCTTGCATCATAGAGAATTCTTGCATTCTAGAGCAGGGTTGCGTCAGGGTGCAGTCTTGCCTTCTAGAACATGCTTGCATTCTAGAACACGCTTGCATGATAGAGAAGTCTTGCATTCTAGAACAGGGTTGCATCAGGGTGCAGTCTTGCCTTCTAGAACATGCTTGCATTCTGGAACACGCTTGCATCATAGAGAAGTCTTGCATTCTAGAAAAGGGTTGCCTCAGGGTGCAGTCTTGACTTCTAGAACATGCTTGCATTCTAGAACACGCATCATAGAGAAGTCTTGCATTCTAGAATAGGTTTGCATCAGGGTGCAGTCTTGCCTTCTAGAACATGCTTGCATTCTGGAACACGCTTGCATCATAGAGAAGTCTTGCATTCTAGAAAAGGGTTGCCTCAGGGTGCAGTCTTGCCTTCTAGAACATGCTTGCATTCTGGAAATCATTCCGTCATAGAGAAGTCTTGCATTCTAGAACAGGGTTACATCAGGGTGCAGTCTTGCCTTCTAGAACATGCTTGCATTCCAGAACACGCTTGCATCATAGAGAAGTCTTGCATTCAAGAACAGGGTTGCATCAGGGTGCAGTCTAGCCTTCTGGAACATGCTTGCATTCTAGAACACGCTTGCATCATAGAGAAATCTTGCATTCTAGAACAGGGTTGCATCAGGGTGCAGTCTTGCATTCTAGAACATGCTTGCATTCTGGAACACGCCTGCGTCATATAGAAGTCTTGCATTCTAGAACAGGGTTGCATCAGGGTGCAGTCTTGCATTCTAGAAAATGTCTTGTATCATAGTGCAGGCTTGCATCATAGAGAAGTCTTGCATTCTAGAACAGGGTTCACTCAGGGCGCAGTCTTGCCTTCTAGAACATGCTTGCATTCTGGAACACGCTTCCGTCATAGAGAAGTCTTGCATTCTAGAACAGGGTTGCATCAGGGTGCAGTCTTGCCTTCTAGAACATGCTTGCATTCTAGAACACGCTTGCATCATAGACGAGTCTTGCATTCTAGAACAGGCTTGCATCAGGGTGCAGGCTTGCATTCTAGGAACAGTCTTGAATCATAATGATGGTTTGAATTCTTGAACAAGGTTGCATCATAGAGAAGTCTTGCATTCTAGAACAGGGTTGCATCAGGGTGCACTCTTGCCTTCTAGAACATGCTTGCATTCTAGAACACGCTTGCATCATAGAGAAGTCTTGCATTCTAGAACAGGGTTGCATCAGGGTGCAGGCTTGCCTTCTAGAATATGCTCGCATTCTGGAACACGCTTGCGTCATAGAGAAGTCTTGCATTCTAAAACAGGGTTGCATCAGGGTGCAGTCTTGCATTCTAGAAGCTGTGCTGTATCATAGTGCAGGCTTGCATCATAGAAAAGTCTTGCATTCTAGAACAGGGTTGCATCAGGGTGCAGTCTTGCCTTCTAGAAACTGTCTTGTATCATAGTGCAGGCTTGCATGATAGTGAAGTCTTGCATTCTAGAACTGGGTTGCATCAGGGTGCAGTCTTGCCTTCTAGAACATGCTTGCATTCTGAACACGCTTGCGTCATAGACAAGTCTTGCATTCTAGAACAGGGTTGCCTCATGGTGCAGTCTTGCATTCTAGAAACTATCTTGTATCATAGTGCAGGCTTGCATCATAGAGAAGTCTTGCATTCTAGAACCGGGTTGCATCAGGGTGCAGTTTTGCATTCTAGAACATGCTTGCATTCTAGAAAACACTAGCATCATAGAGGAGTCTTGCATTCTAGAACAGGGTTGCATCAGGGTGCAGGCTTGCCTTCTAGAAAATGCTTGCATTCTAGAACACGCTTGCACCATATAGAAGTCTTGCATTCCAGAGCAGTGTTGCATCAGGGTGCAGTCTTGCCTTCTAGAACATGCTTGCATTCTAGAACACGCTCGCATCATAGAGAAGTCTTGCATTCTAGAACAGGGTTGCATCAGGGTGCAGTCTTGCCTTCTAGAACATGCTTGCATTCTAGAACACGCTTGCCTCATAGAGAAGTCTTGCATTGTAGAACAGGGTTGCCTCAGGGTGCAGTCTTGCCTTCTAGAACATGCTTGCATGCTAGAACACGCTTGCATCATAGAGAAGTCTTGCATTCTAGAAAAGGGTTGCATCAGGGTGCAGGCTTGCCTTCTAGAACATGCTTGCATGCTAGAACACGCTTGCATCATAGAGAAGTCTTGCATTCTAGAACAGGGTTGCATCAGGGTGCAGTCTTGCATTCTAGGAACAGTCTTGAATCATAATGATGGTTTGAATTCTAGAACAAGGTTGCATCATAGAGAAATCTTGCATTCTAGAACAGGGTTGCATCAGGGTGCATTCTTGCCTTCTAGAACATGCTTGCATTCTAGAACACGCTTGCATCATAGAGAAGTCTTGCATTCTAGAACAGGGTTGCATCAGGGTGCAGTCTTGCCTTCTAGAACATGCTTGCATGCTAGAACACGCTTGCATCATAGAGAAGTCTTGCATTCTAGAACAGGGTTGCCTCAGGGTGCAGTCTTGCCTTCTAGAACATGCTTGCATTCTAGAACACGCTTGCATCATAGAGAAGTCTTGCATTCTAGAACAGGGTTGCATCAGGGTGCAGTCTTGCCTTCTAGAACATGCTTGCATTCTGGAAATCGCTTCCGTCATAGAGAAGTCTTGCATTCTAGAACAGGGTTACATCAGGGTGCAGTCTTGCCTTCTAGAACATGCTTGCATTCCAGAACACGCTTGCATCATAGAGAAGTCTTGCATTCAAGAACAGGGTTGCATCAGGGTGCAGTCTAGCCTTCTGGAACATGCTTGCATTCTAGAACACGCTTGCATCATAGAGAAGTCTTGCATTCTAGAACAGGGTTGCATCAGGGTGCAGTCTTGCATTCTAGAACATGCTTGCATTCTGGAACGCGCCTGCGTGATATAGAAGTCTTGCATTCTAGAACAGGGTTGCATCAGGGTGCAGTCTTGCATTCTAGAAAATGTCTTGTATCATAGTGCAGGCTTGCGTCATAGAGAAGTCTTGCATTCTAGAACAGGGTTCACTCAGGGCGCAGTCTTGCCTTCTAGAACATGCTTGCATTCTGGAACACGCTTCCGTCATAGAGAAGTCTTGCATTCTAGAACAGGGTTGCATCAGGGTGCAGTCTTGCCTTCTAGAACATGCTTGCATTCTAGAACACGCTTGCATCATAGACGAGTCTTGCATTCTAGAACAGGCTTGCATCAGGGTGCAGGCTTGCATTCTAGGAACAGTCTTGAATCATAATGATGGTTTGAATTCTAGAACAAGGTTGCATCATAGAGAAGTCTTGCATTCTAGAACAGGGTTGCATCAGGGTACAGGCTTGCCTTCTAGAACATGCTTGCATTCTGGAACACGCTTGCGTCATAGAGAAGTCTTGCATTCTAGAACAGGGTTGCATCAGGGTGCAGTCTTGCCTTCTAGAAGCTGTGTTGTATCATAGTGCAGGCTTGCATCATAGAGAAGTCTTGCATTCTAGAACAGGGTTGCATCAGGGTGCAGGCTTGCCTTCTAGAATATGCTCGCATTCTGGAACACGCTTGCGTCATAGAGAAGTCTTGCATTCTAAAACAGGGTTGCATCAGGGTGCAGTCTTGCATTCTAGAAGCTGTGCTGTATCATAGTGCAGGCTTGCATCATAGAAAAGTCTTGCATTCTAGAACAGGGTTGCATCAGGGTGCAGGCTTGCCTTCTAGAACATGCTTGCATTCTAGAACACGCTTGCATCATAGAGAAGTCTTGCATTCTAGAACAGGGTTGCATCAGGGTGCAGTCTTGCATTCTAGAAACTGTCTTGTATCATAGTGCAGGCTTGCATGATAGTGAAGTCTTGCATTCTAGAACTGGGTTGCATCAGGGTGCAGTCTTGCCTTCTAGAACATGCTTGCATTCTGAACACGCTTGCGTCATAGACAAGTCTTGCATTCTAGAACAGGGTTGCCTCATGGTGCAGTCTTGCATTCTAGAAACTATCTTGTATCATAGTGCAGGCTTGCATCATAGAGAAGTCTTGCATTCTAGAACCGGGTTGCATCAGGGTGCAGTTTTGCATTCTAGAACATGCTTGCATTCTAGAACACACTGGCATCATAGAGGAGTCTTGCATTCTAGAACAGGGTTGCATCAGGGTGCAGGCTTGCCTTCTAGAAAATGCTTGCATTCTAGAACACGCTTGCACCATATAGAAGTCTTGCATTCCAGAGCAGTGTTGCATCAGGGTGCAGTCTTGCCTTCTAGAACATGCTTGCATTCTAGAACACGCTCGCATCATAGAGAAGTCTTGCATTCTAGAACAGGGTTGCCTCAGGGTGCAGTCTTGCCTTCTAGAACATGCTTGCATTCTAGAACACACTTGCATCATAGAGAAGTCTTGCATTCTAGAACAGGGTTGCATCAGGGTGCAGTCTTGCCTTCTGGAACATGCTTGCATTCTAGAACACGCTTGCCTCATAGAGAAGTCTTGCATTGTAGAACAGGGTTGCCTCAGGGTGCAGTCTTGCCTTCTAGAACATGCTTGCATGCTAGAACACGCTTGCATCATAGAGAAGTCTTGCATTCTAGAAAAGGGTTGCATCAGGGTGCAGGCTTGCCTTCTAGAACATGCTTGCATGCTAGAACACGCTTGCATCATAGAGAAGTCTTGCATTCTAGAACAGGGTTGCATCAGGGTGCAGTCTTGCATTCCAGGAACAGTCTTGAATCATAATGATGGTTTGAATTCTAGAACAAGGTTGCATCATAGAGAAATCTTGCATTCTAGAACAGGGTTGCATCAGGGTGCATTCTTGCCTTCTAGAACATGCTTGCATTCTAGAACACGCTTGCATCATAGAGAAGTCTTGCATTCTAGAACAGGGTTGCATCAGGGTGCAGTCTTGCCTTCTAGAACATGCTTGCATGCTAGAACACGCTTGCATCATAGAGAAGTCTTGCATTCTAGAACAGGGTTGCCTCAGGGTGCAGTCTTGCCTTCTAGAACATGCTTGCATTCTAGAACACGCTTGCATCATAGAGAAGTCTTGCATTCTAGAACAGGGTTGCATCAGGGTGCAGGCTTGCATTCTAGAACATGCTTGCATTCTAGAACACGCTTGCATCATAGAGAAGTGTTGCATTCTAGAACAGGGTTGCATCAGGGTGCAGACTTGCCTTCTAGAACATGCTTGCATCATAGAGAAGTCTTGCATTCTAGAACAGGGTTGCATCAGGGTGCAGTCTTGCCTTCTAGAACATGATTGCATTCTGGAACACGCTTGCATCATAGAGAAGTGTTGCATTCTAGAACAGGGTTGCATCAGGGTGCAGACTTGCCTTCTAGAACATGCTTGCATCATAGAGAAGTCTTGCATTCTAGAACAGGGTTGCATCAGGGTGCGGTCTTGCATTCTAGAAACATTCTTGTATCATAGTGAAGGCTTGCATGATAGAGAAGTTTTGCATTCTAGAACAGGGTTGCATCAGGGTGCGGTCTTGCATTCTAGAAACATTCTTGTATCATAGTGAAGGCTTGCATGATAGAGAAGTTTTGCATTCTAGAACAGGGTTGCATCAGGGTGCAGTCTTGCCTTCTAGAACATGCTTGCATTCTAGAACACGCTTGCATCATAGAGAAGTCTTGCATTCTAGAACAGTGTTGCCTCAGGGTGCAGTCTTGCATTCTAGAAACTGTCTTGTATCATAGTGCATCCTTGCATCATAGTGAAGTCTTGCATTCTAGAGCAGGGTTGCCTCAGGGTGCAGTCTTGCATTCTAGAACATGCTTACATTCTAGAACACACTTGCATCATAGAGAAGTCTTGCATTCTAGAAAAGGGTTGCATCAGGGTGCAGGCTTACCTTCTAGAACATGCTTGCATTCTAGAAAACGCTTGCACCATAGAGAAGTCTTGCATTCTAGAGCAGGGTTTCATCTGGGTGCAGTCTTTCCTTCTAGAACATGCTTGCATTCTAGAACACGCTTGCATCATAGAGAAGTCTTGCATTCTAGAAAAGGGTTGCCTCAGGGTGCAGGCTTGCCTTCTAGAACATGCTTGCATTCTAGAACACGCTTGCATCATAGAGAAGTCTTGCATTCTAGAGCAGGGTTGCATCAGGGTGCAGTCTTGCCTTCTAGAACATGGTTGCATTCTGGAACACGCTTCCGTCATAGAGAAGTCTTGCATTCTAGAACAGGGTTGCATCAGGCTGCATTCTTGCCTTCTAGAACATGCTTGCATTCTAGAACACGCTTGCATCATAGAGAATTCTTGCATTGTACAACACGGTTGCATCAGGGTGCAGTCTTGCCTTCTAGAACATGCTTCCATTCTAGAACACGCTTGCCTCATAGAGAAGTCTTGCATTGTAGAACAGGGTTGCCTCAGGGTGCAGGCTTGCCTTCTAGAACATGTTTGCATTCTAGAACACGCATCATAGAGAAGTCTTGCATTCTAGAACAGGGTTGCATCAGGGTGCAGTCTTCCCTTCTAGAACATGCTTGCATGCTAGAACACGCTTGCATCATAGAGAAGTCTTGCATTCTAGAACAGGTTTGCATCAGGGTGCAGTCTTGCCTTCTAGAACATGCTTGCATTCTGGAACACGCTTGCATCATAGAGAGGTCTTGCATTCTAGAAAAGGGTTGCCTCAGGGTGCAGTCTTGCCTTCTAGAACATGCTTGAATTCTGGAAATCGCTTCCGTCATAGAGAAGTCTTGCATTCTAGAACAGGGTTACATCAGGGTGCAGTCTTGCCTTCTAGAACATGCTTGCATTCTAGAAAACGCTTGCATCATAGAGAAGTCTTGCATTCTAGAACAGGGTTGCATCAGGGTGCAGTCTAGCCTTCTGGAACATGCTTGCATTCTAGAAACACGCTTGCATCATAGAGAAGTCTTGCATTCTAGAACAGTGTTGCAGCAGGGTGCAGTCTTGCCTTCTAGAACACGCTTGCATCATAGAGAAGTCTTGCATTCTAGAACAGGGTTGCATCAGGGTGCAGTCTTGCCTTCTAGAACATGCTTGCATTCTAGAACACGCTTGCATCATAGAGAAGTCTTGCATTCTAGAACAGGGTTGCATCAGCGTGCAGTCTTGCCTTCTAGAACATGCTTGCATTCTAGAACACACGCTTGCATGATAGAGAAGTCTTGCATTCTAGAACAGGGTTGCATCAGGTGCAGGCTTGCCTTCTAGAACATGCTTGCATTCTGGAACACGCTTGCATCATAGAGAAGTCTTGCATTCTAGAACAGGGTTGCATCAGGGTGCAATCTTGCCTTCTAGAACATGCTTGCATCATAGAGAAGACTTGCATTCTAGAACAGGGTTGCATCAGGGTGCAGTCTTGCCTTTCTAGAACATGCTTGCATTCTGAAACACGCTTGCGTCATAGAGAAGTCTTGCATTCTAGAACAGTGTTGCCTCAAAGTGCAGTCTTGCATTCTAGAAACTGCTTGTATCATAGTGCAAGCTTGCATCATAGTGAAGTCTTGCATTCTAGAACAGGGTTGCATCAGGGTGCAGTCTTGCATTCTAGAACATGCTTACATTCTAGAACACAACTTGCATCATAGAGGAGTCTTGCATTCTAGAACAGGGTTGCATCAGGGTTCAGGCTTTGCCTTCTAGAACTTGTTTGCATTCTAGAACACGCATCATAGAGAAGTCTTGCATTCTAGAACAGGGTTGCATCAGGGTGCAGTCTTGCCTTCTAGAACATGCTTGCATGCTAGAACACGCTTGCATCATAGAGAAGTCTTGCATTCTAGAACAGGGTTGCATCAGGGTGCAGTCCTTGCCTTCTAGAACATGCTTGCATTCTGGAACACGCTTGCATCATAGAGAAGTCCTTGCATTCTAGAAAAGGGTTCCCTCAGGGTGCAGTCTTGCCTTCTAGAACATGCTTGCATTCTGGAACACGCTTCCGTCATAGAGAAGTCTTGCATTCTAGAACAGGGTTGCATCAGGGTGCAGTCTTGCCCTTCTAGAACATGCTTGCATTCCAGAACACGCTTGCATCATAGAGAAGTCTAGCATTCTAGAACAGGGTTGCATCAGGGTGCAGGCTTGCCTTCTAGAACATGCTTGCATTCTAGAACACGCTTGCATCATAGAGAAGTCTTGCATTCTAGAACAGGGTTGCATCAGGGTGCAGTCTTGCCTTCTAGAACACGCTTGCATCATAGAGAAGTCTTGCATTCTAGAACAGGGTTGCATCAGGGTGCAGTCTTGCCTTCTAGAACATGCTTTGCATTCTAGAACACGCTTGCATCATAGAGAAGTCTTGCATTCTAGAACAGGGTTGCATCAGGGTGCAGTCTTGCCTTCTAGAACATGGTTTCATTCTGGAACACGCTTGCATCATAGAGAATCTTGGCATTCTAGAACAGGGTTGCATCAGGGTGCAGGCTTGCCTTCTAGAAAATGCTTGCATTCTGGAACACGCTTGCATCACAGAGAAGTCTTGCATTCTAGAACAGGGTTGCATCAAGGGTGCAGTCTTGCCTTCTAGAACATGCTTGCATCATAGAGAAGACTTGCATTCTAGAACAGGGTTGCATCAGGGTGCAGTCTTGCCTTCTAGAACATGCTTGCATTCTGAAACACACTTGCATCATAGAGAAGTCTTGCATTCTAGAACAGTGTAGCCTCAGGGTGCAGTCTTGCATTCTAGAACATGCTTACATTCTAGAACACACTTGCATCATAGAGGAGTCTTGCATTCTAGAACAGGGTTGCATCAGGGTGCAGGCTTGCCTTCTAGAACATGCTTGCATTCTAGAACACGCTTGCAACCATAGAGAAGTCTTGCATTCTAGAGCAGGGTTGCATCAGGGTGCAGTCTTGCCTTCTAGAACATGCTTGCATTCTAGAACACGCTTGCATCATAGAGAAGTCTTGCATTCTAGAAAAGGGTTGCCTCAGGGTGCAGTCTTGCCTTCAAGAACATGCTTGCATTCTAGAACACGCTTGCATCATAGAGAAGTCTTGAATTGTACAACACGGTTGCATCAGGGTGCAGTCTTGCTTCTAGAACATGGTTTCATTCTGGAACACGCTTGCATCATAGAGGAGTCCTTTGCATTCTAGAACAGGTTGCCTCAGGGTGCAGTCTTGCCTTCTAGAACATGCTTGCATTCTAGAACACGCTTGCATCATAGAGAAGTCTTGCATTCTAGAACAGGGTTGCATCAGGGTGCAGTCTTGCCTTCTAGAAAATGCTTCCATTCTAGAACACGCTTGCATCATAGAGAAGTCTTGCATTCTAGAAGAGGGTTGCATCAGGGTGCAGTCTTGCCTTCTAGAACATGCTTGCATGCTAGAACACACTTGCATCATAGTGAAGTCTTGCATTCTAGAACAGGGTTGCATCAGGGTGCAGTCTTGCCTTCTAGAACATGCTTGCATTCTAGAACACGCTTGCATGATAGAGAAGTCTTGCATTCTAGAACAGGGTTGCATCAGGGTGCAGTCTTGCCTTCTAGAACATGCTTGCATCATAGAGAAGACTTGCATTCTAGAACAGGGTTGCATCAGGGTGCAGTCTTGCCTTCTAGAACATGCTTGCATTCTGAAACACGCTTGCGTCATAGAGAAGTAGTGCATTCTAGAACAGTGTTGCCTCAAAGTGCAGTCATGCATTCTAGAAACTGCTTGTATCATAGTGCAAGCTTGCATCATAGTGAAGTCTTGCATTCTAGAACAGGGTTGCATCAGGGTGCAGTCTTGCATTCTAGAACATGCTTACATTCTAGAACACACTTGCATCATAGAGGAGTCTTGCATTCTAGAACAGGGTTGCATCAGGGTTCAGGCTTGCCTTCTAGAACATGTTTGCATTCTAGAACACGCATCATAGAGAAGTCTTGCATTCTAGAACAGGGTTGCTTCAGGGTGCAGTCTTGCCTTCTAGAACATGCTTGCATGCTAGAACACGCTTGCATCATAGAGAAGTCTTGCATTCTAGAACAGGGTTGCATCAGGGTGCAGGCTTGCCTTCTAGAACATGCTTGCATTCTAGAACACGCTTGCATCATAGAGAAGTCTTGCATTCTAGAACAGGGTTGCATCAGGGTGCAGTCTTGCCTTCTAGAACACGCTTGCATCATAGAGAAGTCTTGCATTCTAGAACAGGGTTGCATCAGGCTGCATTCTTGCCTTCTAGAACATGCTTGCATTCTAGAACACGCTTGCATCATAGAGAAGTCTTGCATTCTAGAACAGGGTTGCATCAGGGTGCAGTCTTGCCTTCTAGAACATGCTTGCATTCTAGAACACGCTTGCATGATAGAGAAGTCTTGCATTCTAGAACAGGGTTGCATCAGGGTGCAGGATTGCCTTCTAGAAAATGCTTGCATTCTGGAACACGCTTGCATCACAGAGAAGTCTTGCATTCTAGAACAGGGTTGCATCAGGGTGCAGTCTTGCCTTCTAGAACATGCTTGCATCATAGAGAAGACTTGCATTCTAGAACAGGGTTGCATCAGGGTGCAGTCTTGCCTTCTAGAACATGCTTGCATTCTGAAACACACTTGCATCATAGAGAAGTCTTGCATTCTAGAACAGTGTTGCCTCAGGGTGCAGTCTTGCATTCTAGAAACTGTCTTGTATCATAGTGCAAGCTTGCATCATTGAGAAGTCTTGCATTCTAGAACAGGGTTGCATCAGGGTGCAGTCTTGCATTCTAGAACATGCTTACATTCTAGAACACACTTGCATCATAGAGGAGTCTTGCATTCTAGAACAGGGTTGCATCAGGGTGCAGGCTTGCCTTCTAGAACATGCTTGCATTCTAGAACACGCATGCACCATAGAGAAGTCTTGCATTCTAGAGCAGGGTTGCATCAGGGTGCAGTCTTGCCTTCTAGAACATGCTTGCATTCTAGAACACGCTTGCATCATAGAGAAGTCTTGCATTCTAGAAAAGGGTTGCCTCAGGGTGCAGTCTTGCCTTCTAGAACATGCTTGCATTCTAGAACACGCTTGCATCATAGAGAAGTCTTGCATTCTAGAACAGGGTTGCATCAGGGTGCAGTCTTGCCTTCTAGAAAATGCTTCCATTCTAGAACACGCTTGCATGATAGAGAAGTCTTGCATTCTAGAAGAGGGTAGCATCAGGGTGCAGTCTTGCCTTCTAGAACATGCTTGCATGCTAGAACACACTTGCATCATAGTGAAGTCTTGCATTCTAGAACAGGGTTGCATCAGGGTGCAGTCTTGCCTTCTAGAACATGCTTGCATCATAGAGAAGACTTGCATTCTAGAACAGGGTTGCATCAGGGTGCAGTCTTGCCTTCTAGAACATGCTTGCATTCTGAAACACGCTTGCGTCATAGAGAAGTCTTGCATTCTAGAACAGTGTTGCCTCAAAGTGCAGTCTTGCATTATAGAAACTGCTTGTATCATAGTGCAAGCTTGCAACATAGTGAAGTCTTGCATTCTAGAACAGGGTTGCATCAGGGTGCAGTCTTGCATTCTAGAACATGCTTACATTCTAGAACACTCTTGCATCATAGAGGAGTCTTGCATTCTAGAACAGGGTTGCATCAGGGTTCAGGCTTGCCTTCTAGAACTTGTTTGCATTCTAGAACACGCATCATAGAGAAGTCTTGCATTCTAGAACAGGGTTGCATCAGGGTGCAGTCTTGCCTTCTAGAACATGCTTGCATCATAGAGAAGACTTGCATTCTAGAACAGGGTTGCATCACGGTGCAGTCTTGCCTTCTAGAACATGCTTGCATTCTGAAACACGCTTGCGTCATAGAGAAGTCTTGCATTCTAGAACAGTGTTGCCTCAAAGTGCAGTCTTGCATTCTAGAAACTGCTTGTATCGTAGTGCAAGCTTGCATCATAGTGAAGTCTTGCATTCTAGAACAGGGTTGCATCAGGGTGCAGTCTTGCATTCTAGAACATGCTTACATTCTAGAACACGCTTGCATCATAGAGGAGTCTTGCATTCTAGAACAGGGTTGCATCAGGGTTCAGGCTTGCCTTCTAGAACTTGTTTGCATTCTAGAACACGCATCATAGAGAAGTCTTGCATTCTAGAACAGGGTTGCATCAGGGTGCAGTCTTGCCTTCTAGAACATGCTTGCATGCTAGAACACGCTTGCATCATAGAGAAGTCTTGCATTCTAGAACAGGGTTGCATCAGGGTGCAGTCTTGCCTTCTAGAACATGCTTGCATTCTGGAACACGCTTGCATCATAGAGAAGTCTTGCATTCTAGAAAAGGGTTCCCTCAGGGTGCAGTCTTGCCTTCTAGAACATGCTTGCATTCTGGAACACGCTTCCGTCATAGAGAAGTCTTGCATTCTAGAACAGGGTTGCATCAGGGTGCAGTCTTGCCTTCTAGAACATGCTTGCATTCCAGAACACGCTTGCATCATAGAGAAGTCTTGCATTCTAGAACAGGGTTGCATCAGGGTGCAGGCTTGCCTTCTAGAACACGCTTGCATCATAGAGAAGTCTTGCATTCTAGAACAGGGTTGCATCAGGGTGCAGTCTTGCCTTCTAGAAAATGCTTCCATTCTAGAACACGCTTGCATCATAGAGAAGTCTTGCATTCTAGAAGAGGGTAGCATCAGGGTGCAGTCTTGCCTTCTAGAACATGCTTGCATGCTAGAACACACTTGCATCATAGTGAAGTCTTGCATTCTAGAACAGGGTTGCATCAGGGTGCAGTCTTGCCTTCTAGAACATGCTTGCATCATAGAGAAGACTTGCATTCTAGAACAGGGTTGCATCAGGGTGCAGTCTTGCCTTCTAGAACATGCTTGCATTCTGAAACATGCTTGCGTCATAGAGAAGTCTTGCATTATAGAACAGTGTTGCCTCAAAGTGCAGTCTTGCATTATAGAAACTGCTTGTATCATAGTGCAATCTTGCATCATAGTGAAGTCTTGCATTCTAGAACAGGGTTGCATCAGGGTGCAGTCTTGCATTCTAGAACATGCTTACATTCTAGAACACTCTTGCATCATAGAGGAGTCTTGCATTCTAGAACAGGGTTGCATCAGGGTTCAGGCTTGCCTTCTAGAACTTGTTTGCATTCTAGAACACGCATCATAGAGAAGTCTTGCATTCTAGAACAGGGTTGCATCAGGGTGCAGTCTTGCCTTCTAGAACATGCTTGCATCATAGAGAAGACTTGCATTCTAGAACAGGGTTGCATCACGGTGCAGTCTTGCCTTCTAGAACATGCTTGCATTCTGAAACACGCTTGCGTCATAGAGAAGTCTTGCATTCTAGAACAGTGTTGCCTCAAAGTGCAGTCTTGCATTCTAGAAACTGCTTGTATCATAGTGCAAGCTTGCATCATAGTGAAGTCTTGCATTCTAGAACAGGGTTGCATCAGGGTGCAGTCTTTCATTCTAGAACATGCTTACATTCTAGAACACACTTGCATCATAGAGGAGTCTTGCATTCTAGAACAGGGTTGCATCAGGGTTCAGGCTTGCCTTCTAGAACTTGTTTGCATTCTAGAACACGCATCATAGAGAAGTCTTGCATTCTAGAACAGGGTTGCATCAGGGTGCAGTCTTGCCTTCTAGAACATGCTTGCATGCTAGAACACGCTTGCATCATAGAGAAGTCTTGCATTCTAGAACAGGGTTGCATCAGGGTGCAGTCTTGCCTTCTAGAACATGCTTGCATTCTGGAACACGCTTGCATCATAGAGAAGTCTTGCATTCTAGAAAAGGGTTCCCTCAGGGTGCAGTCTTGCCTTCTAGAACATGCTTGCATTCTGGAACACGCTTCCGTCATAGAGAAGTCTTGCATTCTAGAACAGGGTTGCATCAGGGTGCAGTCTTGCCTTCTAGAACATGCTTGCATTCCAGAACACGCTTGCATCATAGAGAAGTCTTGCATTCTAGAACAGGGTTGCATCAGGGTGCAGGCTTGCCTTCTAGAACATGCTTGCATTCTAGAACACGCTTGCACCATAGAGAAGTCTTGCATTCTAGAACAGGGTTGCATCAGGGTGCAGTCTTGCCTTCTAGAACATGCTTGCATCATAGAGAAGACTTGCATTCTAGAACAGGGTTGCATCAGGGTGCAGTCTTGCCTTCTAGAACATGCTTGCATTCTGAAACACGCTTGCGTCATAGAGAAGTAGTGCATTCTAGAACAGTGTTGCCTCAAAGTGCAGTCTTGCATTCTGGAAACTGCTTGTATCATAGTGCAAGCTTGCATCATAGTGAAGTCTTGCATTCTAGAACAGGGTTGCATCAGGGTGCAGTCTTGCATTCTAGAACATGCTTACATTCTAGAACACACTTGCATCATAGAGGAGTCTTGCATTCTAGAACAGGGTTGCATCAGGGTTCAGGCTTGCCTTCTAGAACATGTTTGCATTCTAGAACACGCATCATAGAGAAGTCTTGCATTCTAGAACAGGGTTGCTTCAGGGTGCAGTCTTGCCTTCTAGAACATGCTTGCATGCTAAAACACGCTTGCATCATAGAGAAGTCTTGCATTCTAGAACAGGGTTGCATCAGGGTGCAGGCTTGCCTTCTAGAACATGCTTGCATTCTAGAACACGCTTGCATCATAGAGAAGTCTTGCATTCTAGAACAGGCTTGCATCAGGGTGCAGTCTTGCCTTCTAGAACACGCTTGCATCATAGAGAAGTCTTGCATTCTAGAACAGGGTTGCATCAGGCTGCATTCTTGCCTTCTAGAACATGCTTGCATTCTAGAACACGCTTGCATCATAGAGAAGTCTTGCATTCTAGAACAGGGTTGCATCAGGGTGCAGTCTTGCCTTCTAGAACATGCTTGCATTCTAGAACACGCTTGCATGATAGAGAAGTCTTGCATTCTAGAACAGGGTTGCATCAGGGTGCAGGATTGCCTTCTAGAAAATGCTTGCATTCTGGAACACGCTTGCATCACAGAGAAGTCTTGCATTCTAGAACAGGGTTGCATCAGGGTGCAGTCTTGCCTTCTAGAACATGCTTGCATCATAGAGAAGACTTGCATTCTAGAACAGGGTTGCATCACGGTGCAGTCTTGCCTTCTAGAACATGCTTGCATTCTGAAACACGCTTGCGTCATAGAGAAGTCTTGCATTCTAGAACAGTGTTTAAGTGCAGTCTTGCATTCTAGAAACTGCTTGTATCATAGTGCAAGCTTGCATCATAGTGAAGTCTTGCATTCTAGAACAGGGTTGCATCAGGGTGCAGTCTTGCATTCTAGAACATGCTTACATTCTAGAACACACTTGCATCATAGAGGGAGTCTTGCATTCTAGAACAGGGTTGCATCAGGGTTCAGGCTTGCCTTCTAGAACTTGTTTGCATTCTAGAAACACGCATCATAGAGAAGTCTTGCATTCTAGAACAGGGTTGCATCAGGGTGCAGTCTTGCCTTCTAGGAACATGCTTGCATGCTAGAACACGCTTGCATCATAGAGAAGTCTTGCATTCTAGAACAGGGTTGCATCAGGGTGCAGTCTTGCCTTCTAGAACATGCTTGCATTCTGGAACACGCTTGCATCATAGAGAAGTCCTTGCATTCTAGAAAAGGGTTCCCTCAGGGTGCAGTCTTGCCTTCTAGAACATGCTTGCATTCTGGAACACGCTTCCCGTCATAGAGAAGTCTTGCATTCTAGAACAGGGTTGCATCAGGGTGCAGTCTTGCCTTCTAGAACATGCTTGCATTCCAGAACACGCTTGCATCATAGAGAAGTCTTGCATTCTAGAACAGGGTTGCATCAGGGTGCAGGCTTGCCTTCTAGAACATGCTTGCATTCTAGAACACGCTTGCACCATAGAGAAGTCTTGCATTCTAGAACAGGGTTGCATCAGGGTGCAGTCTTGCCTTCTAGAACATGCTTGCATCATAGAGAAGACTTGCATTCTAGAACAGGGTTGCATCAGGGTGCAGTCTTGCCTTCTAGAACATGCTTGCATTCTGAAACACGCTTGCGTCATAGAGAAGTAGTGCATTCTAGAACAGTGTTGCCTCAAAGTGCAGTCTTGCATTCTGGAAACTGCTTGTATCATAGTGCAAGCTTGCATCATAGTGAAGTCTTGCATTCTAGAACAGGGTTGCATCAGGGTGCAGTCTTGCATTCTAGAACATGCTTACATTCTAGAACACACTTGCATCATAGAGGAGTCTTGCATTCTAGAACAGGGTTGCATCAGGGTTCAGGCTTGCCTTCTAGAACATGTTTGCATTCTAGAACACGCATCATAGAGAAGTCTTGCATTCTAGAACAGGGTTGCTTCAGGGTGCAGTCTTGCCTTCTAGAACATGCTTGCATGCTAAAACACGCTTGCATCATAGAGAAGTCTTGCATTCTAGAACAGGGTTGCATCAGGGTGCAGGCTTGCCTTCTAGAACATGCTTGCATTCTAGAACACGCTTGCATCATAGAGAAGTCTTGCATTCTAGAACAGGGTTGCATCAGGGTGCAGTCTTGCCTTCTAGAACACGCTTGCATCATAGAGAAGTCTTGCATTCTAGAACAGGGTTGCATCAGGCTGCATTCTTGCCTTCTAGAACATGCTTGCATTCTAGAACACGCTTGCATCATAGAGAAGTCTTGCATTCTAGAACAGGGTTGCATCAGGGTGCAGTCTTGCCTTCTAGAACATGCTTGCATTCTAGAACACGCTTGCATGATAGAGAAGTCTTGCATTCTAGAACAGGGTTGCATCAGGGTGCAGGATTGCCTTCTAGAAAATGCTTGCATTCTGGAACACGCTTGCATCACAGAGAAGTCTTGCATTCTAGAACAGGGTTGCATCAGGGTGCAGTCTTGCCTTCTAGAACATGCTTGCATCATAGAGAAGACTTGCATTCTAGAACAGGGTTGCATCAGGGTGCAGTCTTCCCTTCTAGAACATGCTTGCATTCTGAAACACACTTGCATCATAGAGAAGTCTTGCATTCTAGAACAGTGTTGCCTCAGGGTGCAGTCTTGCATTCTAGAAACTGTCTTGTATCATAGTGCAAGCTTGCATCATAGAGAAGTCTTGCATTCTAGAACAGGGTTGCATCAGGGTGCAGTCTTGCATTCTAGAACATGCTTACATTCTAGAACACACTTGCATCATAGAGGAGTCTTGCATTCTAGAACAGGGTTGCATCAGGGTGCAGGCTTGCCTTCTAGAACATGCTTGCATTCTAGAACACGCTTGCACCATAGAGAAGTCTTGCATTCTAGAGCAGGGTTGCATCAGGGGTGCAGTCTTGCCTTCTAGAACATGCTTGCATTCTAGAACACGCTTGCATCATAGAGAAGTCTTGCATTCTAGAAAAGGGTTGCCTCAGGGTGCAGTCTTGCCTTCTAGAACATGCTTGCATTCTAGAACACGCTTGCATCATAGAGAAGTCTTGCATTCTAGACAGGGTTGCATCAGGGTGCAGTCTTGCCTTCTAGAAAATGCTTCCATTCTAGAACACGCTTGCATCATAGAGAAGTCTTGCATTCTAGAAGAGGGTAGCATCAGGGTGCAGTCTTGCCTTCTAGAACATGCTTGCATGCTAGAACACACTTGCATCATAGTGAAGTCTTGCATTCTAGAACAGGGTTGCATCAGGGTGCAGTCTTGCCTTCTAGAACATGCTTGCATCATAGAGAAGACTTGCATTCTAGAACAGGGTTGCATCAGGGTGCAGTCTTGCCTTCTAGAACATGCTTGCATTCTGAAACACGCTTGCGTCATAGAGAAGTCTTGCATTCTAGAACAGTGTTGCCTCAAAGTGCAGTCTTGCATTATAGAAACTGCTTGTATCATAGTGCAAGCTTGCAACATAGTGAAGTCTTGCATTCTAGAACAGGGTTGCATCAGGGTGCAGTCTTGCATTCTAGAACATGCTTACATTCTAGAACACTCTTGCATCATAGAGGAGTCTTGCATTCTAGAACAGGGTTGCATCAGGGTTCAGGCTTGCCTTCTAGAACTTGTTTGCATTCTAGAACACGCATCATAGAGAAGTCTTGCATTCTAGAACAGGGTTGCATCAGGGTGCAGTCTTGCCTTCTAGAACATGCTTGCATCATAGAGAAGACTTGCATTCTAGAACAGGGTTGCATCACGGTGCAGTCTTGCCTTCTAGAACATGCTTGCATTCTGAAACACGCTTGCGTCATAGAGAAGTCTTGCATTCTAGAACAGTGTTGCCTCAAAGTGCAGTCTTGCATTCTAGAAACTGCTTGTATCATAGTGCAAGCTTGCATCATAGTGAAGTCTTGCATTCTAGAACAGGGTTGCATCAGGGTGCAGTCTTGCATTCTAGAACATGCTTGCATCATAGAGAAGACTTGCATTCTAGAACAGGGTTGCATCAGGGTGCAGTCTTTGCCTTCTAGAACATGCTTGCATTCTGAAACACGCTTGCGTCATAGAGAAGTAGTGCATTCTAGAACAGTGTTGCCTCAAAGTGCAGTCTTGCATTCTAGAAACTGCTTGTATCATAGTGCAAGCTTGCATCATAGTGAAGTCTTGCATTCTAGAACAGGGTTGCATCAGGGTGCAGTCTTGCATTCTAGAACATGCTTACATTCTAGAACACACTTGCATCATAGAGGAGTCTTGCATTCTAGAACAGGGTTGCATCAGGGTTCAGGCTTGCCTTCTAGAACATGTTTGCATTCTAGAACACGCATCATAGAGAAGTCTTGCATTCTAGAACAGGGTTGCTTCAGGGTGCAGTCTTGCCTTCTAGAACATGCTTGCATGCTAAAACACGCTTGCATCATAGAGAAGTCTTGCATTCTAGAACAGGGTTGCATCAGGGTGCAGGCTTGCCTTCTAGAACATGCTTGCATTCTAGAACACGCTTGCATCATAGAGAAGTCTTGCATTCTAGAACAGGCTTGCATCAGGGTGCAGTCTTGCCTTCTAGAACACGCTTGCATCATAGAGAAGTCTTGCATTCTAGAACAGGGTTGCATCAGGCTGCATTCTTGCCTTCTAGAACATGCTTGCATTCTAGAACACGCTTGCATCATAGAGAAGTCTTGCATTCTAGAACAGGGTTGCATCAGGGTGCAGTCTTGCCTTCTAGAACATGCTTGCATTCTAGAACACGCTTGCATGATAGAGAAGTCTTGCATTCTAGAACAGGGTTGCATCAGGGTGCAGGATTGCCTTCTAGAAAATGCTTGCATTCTGGAACACGCTTGCATCACAGAGAAGTCTTGCATTCTAGAACAGGGTTGCATCAGGGTGCAGTCTTGCCTTCTAGAACATGCTTGCATCATAGAGAAGACTTGCATTCTAGAACAGGGTTGCATCAGGGTGCAGTCTTCCCTTCTAGAACATGCTTGCATTCTGAAACACACTTGCATCATAGAGAAGTCTTGCATTCTAGAACAGTGTTGCCTCAGGGTGCAGTCTTGCATTCTAGAAACTGTCTTGTATCATAGTGCAAGCTTGCATCATAGAGAAGTCTTGCATTCTAGAACAGGGTTGCATCAGGGTGCAGTCTTGCATTCTAGAACATGCTTACATTCTAGAACACACTTGCATCATAGAGGAGTCTTGCATTCTAGAACAGGGTTGCATCAGGGTGCAGGCTTGCCTTCTAGAACATGCTTGCATTCTAGAACACGCTTGCACCATAGAGAAGTCTTGCATTCTAGAGCAGGGTTGCATCAGGGTGCAGTCTTGCCTTCTAGAACATGCTTGCATTCTAGAACACGCTTGCATCATAGAGAAGTCTTGCATTCTAGAAAAGGGTTGCCTCAGGGTGCAGTCTTGCCTTCTAGAACATGCTTGCATTCTAGAACACGCTTGCATCATAGAGAAGTCTTGCATTCTAGAACAGGGTTCCATCAGGGTGCAGTCTTGCCTTCTAGAAAATGCTTCCATTCTAGAACACGCTTGCATCATAGAGAAGTCTTGCATTCTAGAAGAGGGTAGCATCAGGGTGCAGTCTTGCCTTCTAGAACATGCTTGCATGCTAGAACACACTTGCATCATAGTGAAGTCTTGCATTCTAGAACAGGGTTGCATCAGGGTGCAGTCTTGCCTTCTAGAACATGCTTGCATCATAGAGAAGACTTGCATTCTAGAACAGGGTTGCATCAGGGTGCAGTCTTGCCTTCTAGAACATGCTTGCATTCTGAAACACGCTTGCGTCATAGAGAAGTCTTGCATTCTAGAACAGTGTTGCCTCAAAGTGCAGTCTTGCATTATAGAAACTGCTTGTATCATAGTGCAAGCTTGCAACATAGTGAAGTCTTGCATTCTAGAACAGGGTTGCATCAGGGTGCAGTCTTGCATTCTAGAACATGCTTACATTCTAGAACACTCTTGCATCATAGAGGAGTCTTGCATTCTAGAACAGGGTTGCATCAGGGTTCAGGCTTGCCTTCTAGAACTTGTTTGCATTCTAGAACACGCATCATAGAGAAGTCTTGCATTCTAGAACAGGGTTGCATCAGGGTGCAGTCTTGCCTTCTAGAACACGCTTGCATCATAGAGAAGACTTGCATTCTAGAACAGGGTTGCATCAGGGTGCAGTCTTGCCTTCTAGAACATGCTTGCATTCTAGAACACGCTTGCATCATAGAGAAGTCTTGCATTCTAGAAAAGGGTTGCCTCAGGGTGCAGTCTTGCCTTCAAGAACATGCTTGCATTCTAGAACACGCTTGCACCATAGAGAAGTCTTGCATTCTAGAGCAGGGTTGCATCAGGGTGCAGTCTTGCCTTCTAGAACATGCTTGCATTCTAGAACACGCTTGCATCATAGAGAAGTCTTGCATTCTAGAAAAGGGTTGCCTCAGGGTGCAGTCTTGCCTTCTAGAACATGCTTGCATTCTAGAACACGCTTGCATCATAGAGAAGTCTTGCATTCTAGAACAGGGTTGCATCAGGGTGCAGTCTTGCCTTCTAGAAAATGCTTCCATTCTAGAACACGCTTGCATCATAGAGAAGTCTTGCATTCTAGAAGAGGGTAGCATCAGGGTGCAGTCTTGCCTTCTAGAACATGCTTGCATGCTAGAACACACTTGCATCATAGTGAAGTCTTGCATTCTAGAACAGGGTTGCATCAGGGTGCAGTCTTGCCTTCTAGAACATGCTTGCATCATAGAGAAGACTTGCATTCTAGAACAGGGTTGCATCAGGGTGCAGTCTTGCCTTCTAGAACATGCTTGCATTCTGAAACACGCTTGCGTCATAGAGAAGTCTTGCATTCTAGAACAGTGTTGCCTCAAAGTGCAGTCTTGCATTATAGAAACTGCTTGTATCATAGTGCAAGCTTGCAACATAGTGAAGTCTTGCATTCTAGAACAGGGTTGCATCAGGGTGCAGTCTTGCATTCTAGAACATGCTTACATTCTAGAACACTCTTGCATCATAGAGGAGTCTTGCATTCTAGAACAGGGTTGCATCAGGGTTCAGGCTTGCCTTCTAGAACTTGTTTGCATTCTAGAACACGCATCATAGAGAAGTCTTGCATTCTAGAACAGGGTTGCATCAGGGTGCAGTCTTGCCTTCTAGAACATACTTGCATCATAGAGAAGACTTGCATTCTAGAACAGGGTTGCATCACGGTGCAGTCTTGCCTTCTAGAACATGCTTGCATTCTGAAACACGCTTGCGTCATAGAGAAGTCTTGCATTCTAGAACAGTGTTGCCTCAAAGTGCAGTCTTGCATTCTAGAAACTGCTTGTATCATAGTGCAAGCTTGCATCATAGTGAAGTCTTGCATTCTAGAACAGGGTTGCATCAGGGTGCAGTCTTGCATTCTAGAACATGCTTACATTCTAGAACACGCTTGCATCATAGAGGAGTCTTGCATTCTAGAACAGGGTTGCATCAGGGTTCAGGCTTGCCTTCTAGAACTTGTTTGCATTCTAGAACGCGCATCATAGAGAAGTCTTGCATTCTAGAACCGGGTTGCATCAGGGTGCAGTCTTGCCTTCTAGAACATGCTTGCATGCTAGAACACGCTTGCATCATAGAGGAGTCTTGCATTCTAGAACAGGGTTGCATCAGGGTGCAGTCTTGCCTTCTAGAACATGCTTGCATTCTGGAACACGCTTGCATCATAGAGAAGTCTTGCATTCTAGAAAAGGGTTCCCTCAGGGTGCAGTCTTGCCTTCTAGAACATGCTTGCATTCTGGAACACGCTTCCGTCATAGAGAAGTCTTGCATTCTAGAACAGGGTTGCATCAGGGTGCAGTCTTGCCTTCTAGAACATGCTTGCATTCCAGAACACGCTTGCATCATAGAGAAGTCTTGCATTCTAGAACAGGGTTGCATCAGGGTGCAGGCTTGCCTTCTAGAACATGCTTGCATTCTAGAACACGCTTGCATCATAGAGAAGTCTTGCATTCTAGAACAGGGTTGCATCAGGGTGCAGTCTTGCCTTCTAGAACACGCTTGCATCATAGAGAAGTCTTGCATTCTAGAACAGGGTTGCATCAGGGTGCAGTCTTGCCTTCTAGAAAATGCTTCCATTCTAGAACACGCTTGCATCATAGAGAAGTCTTGCATTCTAGAAGAGGGTAGCATCAGGGTGCAGTCTTGCCTTCTAGAACATGCTTGCATGCTAGAACACACTTGCATCATAGTGAAGTCTTGCATTCTAGAACAGGGTTGCATCAGGGTGCAGTCTTGCCTTCTAGAACATGCTTGCATCATAGAGAAGACTTGCATTCTAGAACAGGGTTGCATCAGGGTGCAGTCTTGCCTTCTAGAACATGCTTGCATTCTGAAACACGCTTGCGTCATAGAGAAGTCTTGCATTATAGAACAGTGTTGCCTCAAAGTGCAGTCTTGCATTATAGAAACTGCTTGTATCATAGTGCAATCTTGCATCATAGTGAAGTCTTGCATTCTAGAACAGGGTTGCATCAGGGTGCAGTCTTGCATTCTAGAACATGCTTACATTCTAGAACACTCTTGCATCATAGAGGAGTCTTGCATTCTAGAACAGGGTTGCATCAGGGTTCAGGCTTGCCTTCTAGAACTTGTTTGCATTCTAGAACACGCATCATAGAGAAGTCTTGCATTCTAGAACAGGGTTGCATCAGGGTGCAGTCTTGCCTTCTAGAACATGCTTGCATCATAGAGAAGACTTGCATTCTAGAACAGGGTTGCATCACGGTGCAGTCTTGCCTTCTAGAACATGCTTGCATTCTGAAACACGCTTGCGTCATAGAGAAGTCTTGCATTCTAGAACAGTGTTGCCTCAAAGTGCAGTCTTGCATTCTAGAAACTGCTTGTATCATAGTGCAAGCTTGCATCATAGTGAAGTCTTGCATTCTAGAACAGGGTTGCATCAGGGTGCAGTCTTGCATTCTAGAACATGCTTACATTCTAGAACACACTTGCATCATAGAGGAGTCTTGCATTCTAGAACAGGGTTGCATCAGGGTTCAGGCTTGCCTTCTAGAACTTGTTTGCATTCTAGAACACGCATCATAGAGAAGTCTTGCATTCTAGAACAGGGTTGCATCAGGGTGCAGTCTTGCCTTCTAGAACATGCTTGCATGCTAGAACACGCTTGCATCATAGAGAAGTCTTGCATTCTAGAACAGGGTTGCATCAGGGTGCAGTCTTGCCTTCTAGAACATGCTTGCATTCTGGAACACGCTTGCATCATAGAAAAGTCTTGCATTCTAGAAAAGGGTTCCCTCAGGGTGCAGTCTTGCCTTCTAGAACATGCTTGCATTCTGGAACACGCTTCCGTCATAGAGAAGTCTTGCATTCTAGAACAGGGTTGCATCAGGGTGCAGTCTTGCCTTCTAGAACATGCTTGCATTCCAGAACACGCTTGCATCATAGAGAAGTCTTGCATTCTAGAACAGGGTTGCATCAGGGTGCAGGCTTGCCTTCTAGAACATGCTTGCATTCTAGAACACGCTTGCATCATAGAGAAGTCTTGCATTCTAGAACAGGGTTGCATCAGGGTGCAGTCTTGCCTTCTAGAACACGCTTGCATCATAGAGAAGTCTTGCATTCTAGAACAGGGTTGCATCAGGGTGCAGTCTTGCCTTCTAGAACATGCTTGCATTCTAGAACACGCTTGCATCATAGAGAAGTCTTGCATTCTAGAACAGGGTTGCATCAGGGTGCAGTCTTGCCTTCTAGAACATGCTTGCATTCTAGAACACACTTGCATCATAGAGAAGTCTTGCATTCTAGAACAGGGTTGCATCAGGGTGCTGGATTGCCTTCTAGAACATGCTTGCATTCTAGAACACGCTGGCCTCATAGAGAAGTCTTGCATTGTAGAACAGGGATGCATCAGGGTGCAGTCTTGCCTTCTAGAACATGCCTGCATGCTAGAACACGCTTGCATCAAAGAGAAGTCTTGCATTCTAGAACCGGGTTGCCTCAGGGTGCAGTCTTGCATTCTAGGAACAGTCTTGAATCATAATGATGGTTTGAATTCTAGAACAAGGTTGCATCATAGAGAAATCTTGCATTCTAGAACAGGGTTGCATCAGGGTGCAGGCTTGCCTTCTAGAACATGCTTGCATTCTAGAACACGCTTGCATCATAGAGAAGTCTTGCATTCTAGAACAGGGTTGCATCAGGGTGCAGTCTTGCCTTCAAGAACATGCTTGCATTCTAGAACACGCTTGCATCATTGAGAAGTCTTGCATTCTAGAACAGGGTTGCATCAGGGTGCAGTCTTGCCTTTTACAATATGCTTGCATTCTAGAACACGCTTGCATGATAGAGAAGTCTTGCATTCTAGAACAGGGTTGCCTCAGGGTGCAGGCTTGCCTTCTAGAACATGCTTGCATTCTAGAACACGCTTGCATCATAGAGAAGTCTTGCATTCTAGAACAGGGTTGCATCAGGGTGCAGGCTTGCCTTCTAGAACATGCTTGCATTCTAGAACACGCTTGCATCATAGAGAAGTCTTGCATTCTAGAACAGGGTTGCATCAGGGTGCAGTCTTGCCTTCTAGAACATGCTTGCATCATAGAGAAGTCTTGCATTCTAGAACAGGGTTGCATCGGGGTGCAGTCTTGCCTTCTAGAACATGCTTGCATTCTAGAACACGCTTGCGTCATAGAGAAGTCTTGCATTCTAGAACAGTGTTGCCTCAGGGTGCAGTCTTGCATTCTAGAAACTGTCTTTTATCATAGTGCAGGCTTGCATCATAGTGAAGTCTTGCATTCTAGAGCAGGGTTCCCTCAGGGTGCAGTCTTGCATTCTAGAACATGCTTACATTCTAGAACACACTTGCATCATTGAGGAGTCTTGCATTCTAGAACAGGGTTGCATCAGGGTGCAGGCTTGCCTTCCAGAACATGCTTGCATTCTAGAACACGCTTGCACCATAGAGAAGTCTTGCATCCTAGAGCAGGGTTTCATCTGGGTGCAGGCTTGCCTTCTAGAACATGCTTGCATGCTAGAACACGCTTGCATCATAGAGAAGTCTTGCATTCTAGAACAGGGTTGCATCAGGGTGCAGTCTTGCCTTCTAGAACATGATTGCATTCTGGAACACGCTTGCGTCATAGAGAAGTCTTGCATTCTAGAACAGGGTTGCATCAGGGTGCAGTCTTGCATTCTAGAAACATTCTTGTATCATAGTGAAGACTTGCATGATAGAAATGTCTTGCATTCTAGAACAGGGTTGCATCAGGGTGCAGTCTTGCCTTCTAGAACATGCTTGCATTCTAGAACACGCTTGCGTCATAGAGAAGTCTTGCATTCTAGAACAGTGTTGCCTCAGGGTGCAGTCTTGCATTCTAGAAACTGTCTTGTATCATAGTGCAGCCTTGCATCATAGTGAAGTCTTGCATTCTAGAGCAGGGTTGCCTCAGGGTGCAGTCTTTCCTTCTAGAACATGCTTACATTCTAGAACACACTTGCATCATAGAGAAGTCTTGCATTCTAGAAAAGGGTTGCCTCAGGGTGCAGGCTTGTTTTCTAGAACATGCTTGCATTCTAGAACACGCTTGCATCATAGAGAAGTCTTGCATTCTAGAGAAGGGTTGCGTCAGGGTGCAGTCTTGCCTTCTAGAACATGGTTGCATTCTGGAACACGCTTCCGTCATAGAGAAGTCTTGCATTCTAGAACAGGGTTGCATCAGGCTGCAGTCTTGCCTTCTGGAACATTCTTGCATTCTAGAACACGCTTGCATCATAGAGAATTCTTGCATTCTAGAGCAGGGTTGCGTCAGGGTGCAGTCTTGCCTTCTAGAACATGCTTGCATTCTAGAACACGCTTGCATGATAGAGAAGTCTTGCATTCTAGAACAGGGTTGCATCAGGGTGCAGTCTTGCCTTCTAGAACATGCTTGCATTCTGGAACACGCTTGCATCATAGAGAAGTCTTGCATTCTAGAACAGGGTTGCCTCAGGGTGCAGTCTTGGCTTCTAGAACATGCTTGCATTCTAGAACACGCTTGCATCATAGAGAAGTCTTGCATTCTAGAACAGGTTTGCATCAGGGTGCAGTCTTGCCTTCTAGAACATGCTTGCATTCTGGAACACGCTTGCATCATAGAGAAGTCTTGCATTCTAGAAAAGGGTTGCCTCAGGGTGCAGTCTTGCCTTCTAGAACATGCTTGCAATCTGGAAATCGCTTCCGTCATAGAGAAGTCTTGCATTCTAGAACTGGGTTACATCAGGGTGCAGTCTTGCCTTCTAGAACATGCTTGCATTCCAGAACACGCTTGCATCATAGAGAAGTCTTGCATTCTAGAACAGGGTTGCATCAGGGTGCAGTCTAGCCTTCTGGAACATGCTTGCATTCTAGAACACGCTTGCATCATAGAGAAGTCTTGCATTCTAGAACAGGGTTGCATCAGGGTGCAGTCTTGCATTCTAGAACATGCTTGCATTCTGGAACACGCCTGCGTCATATAGAAGTCTTGCATTCTAGAACAGGGTTGCATCAGGGTGCAGTCTTGCATTCTAGAAAATGTCTTGTATCATAGTGCAGGCTTGCATCATAGAGAAGTCTTGCATTCTAGAACAGGGTTGCATCAGGGCGCAGTCTTGCCTTCTAGAACATGCTTGCATTCTGGAACACGCTTCCGTCATAGAGAAGTCTTGCATTCTAGAACAGGGTTGCATCAGGGTGCAGTCTTGCCTTCTAGAACATGCTTGCATTCTGGAACACGCTTGCATCATAGACGAGTCTTGCATTCTAGAACAGGCTTGCATCAGGGTGCAGGCTTGCATTCTAGGAACAGTCTTGAATCATAATGATGGTTTGAATTCTAGAACAAGGTTGCATCATAGAGAAGTCTTGCATTCTAGAACAGGGTTGCATCAGGGTGCAGTCTTGCCTTCTAGAACATGCTTGCATGCTAGAACACGCTTGCATCATAGAGAAGTCTTGCATTCTAGAACAGGGTTGCATCAGGGTGCAGTCTTGCCTTCTAGAACATGCCTGCATGCTAGAACACGCTTGCATCATAGAGAAGTCTTGCATTCTAGAACCGGGTTGCCTCAGGGTGCAGTCTTGCATTCTAGGAACAGTCTTGAATAATAATGACGGTTTGAATTCTAGAACAAGGTTGCATCATAGAGAAATCTTGCATTCTAGAACAGGGTTGCATCAAGGTGCAGGCTTGCCTTCTAGAACATGCTTGCATTCTAGAACACGCTTGCATGATAGAGAAGTCTTGCATTCTAGAACAGGGTTGCATCAGGGTGCAGTCTTGCCTTCTAGAACATGCTTGCATGCTAGAACACGCTTGCATCATAGAGAAGTCTTGCATTCTAGAACAGGGTTGCATCAGGGTGCAGTCTTGCCTTTTAGAATATGCTTGCATTCTAGAACACGCTTGCATGATAGAGAAGTCTTGCATTCTAGAACAGGGTTGCCTCAGGGTGCAGGCTTGCCTTCTAGAACATGCTTGCATTCTAGAACACGCTTGCATCATAGAGAAGTCTTGCATTCTAGAACAGGGTTGCATCAGGGTGCAGGCTTGCCTTCTAGAACATGCTTGCATTCTAGAACACGCTTGCATCATAGAGAAGTCTTGCATTCTAGAACAGGGTTGCATCAGGGTGCAGTCTTGCCTTCTAGAACATGCTTGCATCATAGAGAAGTCTTGCATTCTAGAACAGGGTTGCATCGGGGTGCAGTCTTGCCTTCTAGAACATGCTTGCATTCTAGAACACGCTTTCGTCATAGAGAAGTCTTGCATTCTAGAACAGTGTTGCCTCAGGGTGCAGTCTTGCATTCTAGAAACTGTCTTTTATCATAGTGCAGGCTTGCATCATAGTGAAGTCTTGCATTCTGGAGCAGGGTTCCCTCAGGGTGCAGTCTTGCATTCTAGAACATGCTTACATTCTAGAACACACTTGCATCATTGAGGAGTCTTGCATTCTAGAACAGGGTTGCATCAGGGTGCAGGCTTGCCTTCCAGAACATGCTTGCATTCTAGAACACGCTTGCACCATAGAGAAGTCTTGCATTCTAGAGCAGGGTTTCATCTGGGTGCAGGCTTGCCTTCTAGAACATGCTTGCATGCTAGAACACGCTTGCATCATAGAGAAGTCTTGCATTCTAGAACAGGGTTGCATCAGGGTGCAGGCTTGCCTTCAAGAACATGCTTGCATTCTAGAACACGCTTGCATCATAGAGAAGTCTTGCATTCTAGAACAGGGTTGCATCAGGGTGCAGTCTTGCCTTCTAGAACATGATTGCATTCTGGAACACGCTTGCGTCATAGAGAAGTCTTGCATTCTAGAACAGGGTTGCATCAGGGTGCAGTCTTGCATTCTAGAAACATTCTTGTATCATAGTGAAGACTTGCATGATAGAGAAGTCTTGCATTCTAGAACAGGGTTGCCTCAGGGTGCAGTCTTGCCTTCTAGAACATGCTTGCATTCTAGAACACGCTTGCGTCATAGAGAAGTCTTGCATTCTAGAACAGTGTTGCCTCAGGGTGCAGTCTTGCATTCTAGAAACTGTCTAGTATCATAGTGCAGCCTTGCATCATAGTGAAGTCTTGCATTCTAGAGCAGGGTTGCCTCAGGGTGCAGTCTTTCCTTCTTGAACATGCTTACATTCTAGAACACACTTGCATCATAGAGAAGTCTTGCATTCTAGAAAAGGGTTGCCTCAGGGTGCAGGCTTGTTTTCTAGAACATGCTTGCATTCTAGAACACGCTTGCATCATAGAGAAGTCTTGCATTCTAGAGAAGGGTTGCGTCAGGGTGCAGTCTTGCCTTCTAGAACATGGTTGCATTCTGGAACACGCTTCCGTCATAGAGAAGTCTTGCATTCTAGAACAGGGTTGCATCAGGCTGCAGTCTTGCCTTCTGGAACATTCTTGCATTCTAGAACACGCTTGCATCATAGAGAATTCTTGCATTCTAGAGCAGGGTTGCGTCAGGGTGCAGTCTTGCCTTCTAGAACATGCTTGCATTCTAGAACACGCTTGCATGATAGAGAAGTCTTGCATTCTAGAACAGGGTTGCATCAGGGTGCAGTCTTGCCTTCTAGAACATGCTTGCATTCTGGAACACGCTTGCATCATAGAGAAGACTTGCATTCTAGAAAAGGGTTGCCTCAGGGTGCAGTCTTGCCTTCTAGAACATGCTTGCATTCTAGAACACGCTTGCATCATAGAGAAGTCTTGCATTCTAGAACAGGTTTGCATCAGGGTGCAGTCTTGCCTTCTAGAACATGCTTGCATTCTGGAACACGCTTGCATCATAGAGAAGTCTTGCATTCTAGAAAAGGGTTGCCTCAGGGTGCAGTCTTGCCTTCTAGAACATGCTTGCATTCTGGAAATCGCTTCCGTCATAGAGAAGTCTTGCATTCTAGAACAGGGTTACATCAGGGTGCAGTCTTGCCTTCTAGAACATGCTTGCATTCCAGAACACGCTTGCATCATAGAGAAGTCTTGCATTCAAGAACAGGGTTGCATCAGGGTGCAGTCTAGCCTTCTGGAACATGCTTCCATTCTAGATCACGCTTGCATCATAGAGAAATCTTGCATTCTAGAACAGGGTTGCATCAGGGTGCAGTCTTGCATTCTAGAACATGCTTGCATTCTGGAACACGCCTGCGTCATATAGAAGTCTTGCATTCTAGAACAGGGTTGCATCAGGGTGCAGTCTAGCATTCTAGAAAATGTCTTGTATCATAGTGCAGGCTTGCATCATAGAGAAGTCTTGCATTCTAGAACAGGGTTCACTCAGGGCGCAGTCTTGCCTTCTAGAACATGCTTGCATTCTGGAACACGCTTCCGTCATAGAGAAGTCTTGCATTCTAGAACAGGGTTGCATCAGGGTGCAGTCTTGCCTTCTAGAACATGCTTGCATTCTAGAACACGCTTGCATCATAGACGAGTCTTGCATTCTAGAACAGGCTTGCATCAGGGTGCAGGCTTGCATTCTAGGAACAGTCTTGAATCATAATCATGGTTTGAATTCTAGAACAAGGTTGCATCATAGAGAAGTCTTGCATTCTAGAACAGGGTTGCATCAGGGTGCAGTCTTGCCTTCTAGAACATGCTTGCATTCTAGAACACGCTTGCATCATAGAGAAGTCTTGCATTCTAGAACAGGGTTGCATCAGGGTACAGGCTTGCCTTCTAGAACATGCTTGCATTCTGGAACACGCTTGCGTCATAGAGAAGTCTTGCATTCTAGAACAGGGTTGCATCAGGGTGCAGTCTTGCCTTCTAGAAGCTGTGTTGTATCATAGTGCAGGCTTGCATCATAGAGAAGTCTTGCATTCTAGAACAGGGTTGCATCAGGGTGCAGGCTTGCCTTCTAGAATATGCTTGCATTCTGGAACACGCTTGCGTCATAGAGAAGTCTTGCATTCTAAAACAGGGTTGCATCAGGGTGCAGTCTTGCATTCTAGAAGCTGTGCTGTATCATAGTGCAGGCTTGCATCATAGAAAAGTCTTGCATTCTAGAACAGGGTTGCATCAGGGTGCAGGCTTGCCTTCTAGAACATGCTTGCATTCTAGAACACGCTTGCATCATAGAGAAGTCTTGCATTCTAGAACAGGGTTGCATCAGGGTGCAGTCTTGCATTCTAGAAACTGTCTTGTATCATAGTGCAGGCTTGCATGATAGTGAAGTCTTGCATTCTAGAACTGGGTTGCATCAGGGTGCAGTCTTGCCTTCTAGAACATGCTTGCATTCTGAACACGCTTGCGTCATAGACAAGTCTTGCATTCTAGAACAGGGTTGCATCAGGGTGCAGTCTTGCATTCTAGAAACTGTCTTGTATCATAGTGCAGGCTTGCATCATAGAGAAGTCTTGCATTCTAGAACCGGGTTGCATCAGGGTGCAGTTTTGCATTCTAGAACATGCTTGCATTCTAGAACACACTAGCATCATAGAGGAGTCTTGCATTCTAGAACAGGGTTGCATCAGGGTGCAGGCTTGCCTTCTAGAAAATGCTTGCATTCTAGAACACGCTTGCACCATATAGAAGTCTTGCATTCCAGAGCAGTGTTGCATCAGGGTGCAGTCTTGCCTTCTAGAACATGCTTGCATTCTAGAACACGCTCGCATCATAGAGAAGTCTTGCATTCTAGAACAGGGTTGCCTCAGGTTGCAGTCTTGCCTTCTAGAACATGCTTGCATTCTAGAACACGCTTGCATCATAGAGAAGTCTTGCATTCTAGAACAGGGTTGCATCAGGGTGCAGTCTTGCCTTCTGGAACATGCTTGCATTCTAGAACACGCTTGCCTCATAGAGAAATCTTGCATTGTAGAACAGGGTTGCCTCAGGGTGCAGTCTTGCCTTCTAGAACATGCTTGCATGCTAGAACACGCTTGCATCATAGAGAAGTCTTGCATTCTAGAAAAGGGTTGCCTCAGGGTGCAGGCTTGCCTTCTAGAACATGCTTGCATTCTAGAACACGCTTGCATCATAGAGAAATCTTGCATTCTAGAGCAGGGTTGCATCAGGGTGCAGTCTTGCCTTCTAGAACATGGTTGCATTCTGGAACACGCTTCCGTCATAGAGAAGTCTTGCATTCTAGAACAGGGTTGCATCAGGCTGCATTCTTGCCTTCTAGAACATGCTTGCATTCTAGAACACGCTTGCATCATAGAGAATTCTTGCATTGTACAACACGGTTGCATCAGGGTGCAGTCTTGCCTTCTAGAACATGCTTCCATTCTAGAACACGCTTGCCTCATAGAGAAGTCTTGCATTGTAGAACAGGGTTGCCTCAGGGTGCAGTCTTGCCTTCTAGAACATGTTTGCATTCTAGAACACGCATCATAGAGAAGTCTTGCATTCTAGAACAGGGTTGCATCAGGGTGCAGTCTTCCCTTCTAGAACATGCTTGCATGCTAGAACACGCTTGCATCATAGAGAAGTCTTGCATTCTAGAACAGGGTTGCATCAGGGTGCAGTCTTGCCTTCTAGAACATGCTTGCATTCTGGAACACGCTTGCATCATAGAGAAGTCTTGCATTCTAGAAAAGGGTTGCCTCAGGGTGCAGTCTTGCCTTCTAGAACATGCTTGCATTCTGGAACACGCTTGCATCATAGAGAAGTCTTGCATTCTAGAACAGGGTTGCATCAGGGTGCAGTCTTGCCTTCTAGAACATGCTTGCATTCCAGAACACGCTTGCATCATAGAGAAGTCTTGCATTCAAGAACAGGGTTGCATCAGGGTGCAGTCTTGCCTTCTAGAACACGCTTGCATCATAGAGAAGTCTTGCATTCTAGAACAGGGTTGCATCAGGGTGCAGTCTTGCCTTCTAGAACATGCTTGCATTCTAGAACACGCTTGCATCATAGAGAAGTCTTGCATTCTAGAACAGGGTTGCCTCAGGGTGCAGGCTTGCCTTATTGAACATGCTTGCATTCTAGAACACGCTTGCATCATAGAGAAGTCTTGCATTCTAGAACAGGGTTGCATCAGGGTGCAGGCTTGCCTTCTAGAACATGCTTGCATTCTGGAACACGCTTGCATCATAGAGAAGTCTTGCATTCTAGAACAGGGTTGCATCAGGGTGCAGTCTTGCCTTCTAGAACATGCTTGCATCATAGAGAAGACTTGCATTCTAGAACAGGGTTGCATCAGGGTGCAGTCTTGCATTCTAGAACATGCTTACATTCTAGAACACACTTGCATCATAGAGGAGTCTTGCATTCTAGAACAGGGTTGCATCAGGGTGCAGTCTTGCCTTCTAGAACATGCTTGCATTCTGGAACACGCTTGCATCATAGAGAAGTCTTGCATTCTAGAAAAGGGTTGCATCAGGGTGCAGGCTTGCCTTCTAGAACATGCTTGCATGCTAGAACACGCTTGCATCATAGAGAAGTCTTGCATTCTAGAACAGGGTTTCATCAGGGTGCAGTCTTGCATTCTAGGAACAGTCTTGAATCATAATGATGGTTTGAATTCTAGAACAAGGTTGCATCATAGAGAAATCTTGCATTCTAGAACAGGGTTGCATCAGGGTGCATTCTTGCCTTCTAGAACATGCTTGCATTCTAGAACACGCTTGCATCATAGAGAAGTCTTGCATTCTAGAACAGGGTTGCATCAGGGTGCAGTCTTGCCTTCTAGAACATGCTTGCATGCTAGAACACGCTTGCATCATAGAGAAGTCTTGCATTCTAGAACAGGGTTGCCTCAGGGTGCAGTCTTGCCTTCTAGAACATGCTTGCATTCTAGAACACGCTTGCATCATAGAGAAGTCTTGCATTCTAGAACAGGGTTGCATCAGGGTGCAGGCTTGCCTTCTAGAACATGCTTGCATTCTAGAACACGCTTGCATCATAGAGAAGTGTTGCATTCTAGAACAGGGTTGCATCAGGGTGCAGACTTGCCTTCTAGAACATGCTTGCATCATAGAGAAGTCTTGCATTCTAGAACAGGGTTGCATCAGGGTGCAGTCTTGACTTCTAGAACATGATTGCATTCTGGAACACGCTTGCGTCATAGAGAAGTCTTGCATTCTAGAACAGGGTTGCATCAGGGTGCAGTCTTGCATTCTAGAAACATTCTCGTATCATAGTGAAGGCTTGCATGATAGAGAACTTTTGCATTCTAGAACAGGGTTGCATCAGGGTGCAGTCTTGCCTTCTAGAACATGCTTGCATTCTAGAACACGCTTGCATCATAGAGAAGTCTTGCATTCTAGAACAGTGTTGCCTCAGGGTGCAGTCTTGCATTCTAGAAACTGTCTTGTATCATAGTGCAGCCTTGCATCATAGTGAAGTCTTGCATTCTAGAGCAGGGTTGCCTCAGGGTGCAGTCTTGCATTCTAGAACATGCTTACATTCTAGAACACACTTGCATCATAGAGGAGTCTTGCATTCTAGAACAGGGTTGCCTCAGGGTGCAGGCTTGCCTTCTAGAACATGCTTGCATTCTAGAACACGCTTGCATCATAGAGAAGTCTTGCATTCTAGAACAGGGTTGCATCAGGGTGCAGGCTTACCTTCTAGAACATGCTTGCATTCTAGAAAACGCTTGCACCATAGAGAAGTCTTGCATTCTAGAGCAGGGTTTCATCTGGGTGCAGTCTTTCCTTCTAGAACATGCTTGCATTCTAGAACACGCTTGCATCATAGAGAAGTCTTGCATTCTAGAAAAGGGTTGCCTCAGGGTGCAGGCTTGCCTTCTAGAACATGCTTGCATTCTAGAACACGCTTGCATCATAGAGAAATCTTGCATTCTAGAGCAGGGTTGCATCAGGGTGCAGTCTTGCCTTCTAGAACATGGTTGCATTCTGGAACACGCTTCCGTCATAGAGAAGTCTTGCATTCTAGAACAGGGTTGCATCAGGCTGCATTCTTGCCTTCTAGAACATGCTTGCATTCTAGAACACGCTTGCATCATAGAGAATTCTTGCATTGTACAACACGGTTGCATCAGGGTGCAGTCTTGCCTTCTAGAACATGCTTCCATTCTAGAACACGCTTGCCTCATAGAGAAGTCTTGCATTGTAGAACAGGGTTGCCTCAGGGTGCAGTCTTGCCTTCTAGAACATGTTTGCATTCTAGAACACGCATCATAGAGAAGTCTTGCATTCTAGAACAGGGTTGCATCAGGGTGCAGTCTTCCCTTCTAGAACATGCTTGCATGCTAGAACACGCTTGCATCATAGAGAAGTCTTGCATTCTAGAACAGGGTTGCATCAGGGTGCAGTCTTGCCTTCTAGAACATGCTTGCATTCTGGAACACGCTTGCATCATAGAGAAGTCTTGCATTCTAGAAAAGGGTTGCCTCAGGGTGCAGTCTTGCCTTCTAGAACATGCTTGCATTCTGGAACACGCTTGCATCATAGAGAAGTCTTGCATTCTAGAACAGGGTTGCATCAGGGTGCAGTCTTGCCTTCTAGAACATGCTTGCATTCCAGAACACGCTTGCATCATAGAGAAGTCTTGCATTCAAGAACAGGGTTGCATCAGGGTGCAGTCTTGCCTTCTAGAACACGCTTGCATCATAGAGAAGTCTTGCATTCTAGAACAGGGTTGCATCAGGGTGCAGTCTTGCCTTCTAGAACATGCTTGCATTCTAGAACACGCTTGCATCATAGACAGGTCTTGCATTCTAGAACAGGGTTGCATCAGGGTGCAGTCTTGCATTCTAGAACATGCTTGCATTCTAGAACACGCTTGCATCATAGAGAAGTCTTGCATTCTAGAACAGGGTTGCATCAGGGTGCAGGCTTGCCTTCTAGAACATGCTTGCATTCTGGAACACGCTTGCATCATAGAGAAGTCTTGCATTCTAGAACAGGGTTGCATCAGGGTGCAGTCTTGCCTTCTAGAACATGCTTGCATCATAGAGAAGACTTGCATTCTAGAACAGGGTTGCATCAGGGTGCAGTCTTGCATTCTAGAACATGCTTACATTCTAGAACACACTTGCATCATAGAGGAGTCTTGCATTCTAGAACAGGGTTGCATCAGGGTGCAGTCTTGCCTTCTAGAACATGCTTGCATTCTGGAACACGCTTGCATCATAGAGAAGTCTTGCATTCTAGAAAAGGGTTCCCTCAGGGTGCAGTCTTGCATTCTAGAAACTGCTTGTATCATAGTGCAAGCTTGCATCATAGTGAAGTCTTGCATTCTAGAACAGGGTTGCATCAGGGTGCAGTCTTGCATTCTAGAACATGCTTACATTCTAGAACACACTTGCATCATAGAGGAGTCTTGCATTCTAGAACAGGGTTGCATCAGGGTTCAGGCTTGCCTTCTAGAACTTGTTTGCATTCTAGAACACGCATCATAGAGAAGTCTTGCATTCTAGAACAGGGTTGCTTCAGGGTGCAGGCTTGCCTTCTAGAACATGCTTGCATGCTAGAACACGCTTGCATCATAGAGAAGTCTTGCATTCTAGAACAGGGTTGCATCAGGGTGCAGTCTTGCCTTCTAGAACATGCTTGCATTCTGGAACACGCTTGCATCATAGAGAAGTCTTGCATTCTAGAAAAGGGTTCCCTCAGGGTGCAGTCTTGCCTTCTAGAACATGCTTGCATTCTGGAACACGCTTGCCTCATAGAGAAGTCTTGCATTCTAGAACAGGGTTGCATCAGGGTGCAGTCTTGCCTTCTAGAACATGCTTGCATTCCAGAACACGCTTGCATCATAGAGAAGTCTTGCATTCTAGAACAGGGTTGCATCAGGGTGCAGGCTTGCCTTCTAGAACATGCTTGCATTCTAGAACACGCTTGCATCATAGAGAAGTCTTGCATTCTAGAACAGGGTTGCATCAGGGTGCAGTCTTGCCTTCTAGAACACGCTTGCATCGTAGAGAAGTCTTGCATTCTAGAACAGGGTTGCATCAGGGTGCAGTCTTGCCTTCTAGAACATGCTTGCATTCTAGAACACGCTTGCATGATAGAGAAGTCTTGCATTCTAGAACAGGGTTGCATCAGGGTGCAGTCTTGCCTTCTAGAACATGATTGCATTCTAGAACACGCTTGCATGATAGAGAAGTCTTGCATTCTAGAACAGGGATGCATCAGGGTGCAGGCTTGCCTTCTAGAAAATGCTTGAATTCTGGAACACGCTTGCATCACAGAGAAGTCTTGCATTCTAGAACAGGGTTGCATCAGGGTGCAGTCTTGCCTTCTAGAACATGCTTGCATCATAGAGAAGACTTGCATTCTAGAACAGGGTTGCATCAGGGTGCAGTCTTGCCTTCTAGAACATGCTTGCATTCTGAAACACACTTGCATCATAGAGAAGTCTTGCATTCTAGAACAGTGTTGCCTCAGGGTGCAGTCTTGCATTCTAGAAACTGTCTTGTATCATAGTGCAAGCTTGCATCATAGAGAAGTCTTGCATTCTAGAACAGGGTTGCATCAGGGTGCAGTCTTGCCTTCTAGAACATGCTTGCATTCCAGAACACGCTTGCATCATAGAGAAGTCTTGCATTCAAGAACAGGGTTGCATCAGGGTGCAGTCTTGCCTTCTAGAACACGCTTGCATCATAGAGTAGTCTTGCATTCTAGAACAGGGTTGCATCAGGGTGCAGTCTTGCCTTCTAGAACATGCTTGCATTCTAGAACACACTTGCATCATAGAGAAGTCTTGAATTGTACAACACGGTTGCATCAGGGTGCAGTCTTGCCTTCTAGAACATGCTTGCATTCTGGAACACGCTTGCATCATAGAGAAGTCTTGCATTCTAGAAAAGGGTTCCCTCAGGGTGCAGTCTTGCCTTCTAGAACATGCTTGCATTCTGGAACACGCTTGCCTCATAGAGAAGTCTTGCATTCTAGAACAGGGTTGCATCAGGGTGCAGTCTTGCCTTCTAGAACATGCTTGCATTCCAGAACACGCTTGCATCATAGAGAAGTCTTGCATTCTAGAACAGGGTTGCATCAGGGTGCAGTCTTGCCTTCTAGAACATGCTTGCATTCCAGAACACGCTTGCATCATAGAGAAGTCTTGCATTCTAGAACAGGGTTGCATCAGGGTGCAGGCTTGCCTTCTAGAACATGCTTGCATTCTAGAACACGCTTGCATCATAGAGAAGTCTTGCATTCTAGAACAGGGTTGCATCAGGGTGCAGTCTTGCCTTCTAGAACACGCTTGCATCATAGAGAAGTCTTGCATTCTAGAGCAGGGTTGCATCAGGGTGCAGTCTTGCCTTCTAGAACATGCTTGCATTCTAGAACACGCTTGCATCATAGAGAAGTCTTGCATTCTAGAACAGGGTTGCATCAGGGTGCAGTCTTGCCTTCTAGAACATGCTTGCATTCTAGAACACGCTTGCATGATAGAGAAGTCTTGCATTCTAGAACAGGGATGCATCAGGGTGCAGGCTTGCCTTCTAGAAAATGCTTGCATTCTGGAACACGCTTGCATCACAGAGAAGTCTTGCATTCTAGAACAGGGTTGCATCAGGGTGCAGTCTTGCCTTCTAGAACATGCTTGCATCATAGAGAAGTCTTGCATTGTAGAACAGGGTTGCCTCAGGGTGCAGTCTTGCCTTCTAGAACATGTTTGCATTCTAGTACACGCATCATAGAGAAGTCTTGCATTCTAGAACAGGGTTGCATCAGGGTGCAGTCTTCCCTTCTAGAACATGCTTGCATGCTAGAACACGCTTGCATCATAGAGAAGTCTTGCATTCTAGAACAGGGTTGCATCAGGGTGCAGTCTTGCCTTCTAGAACATGCTTGCATTCTGGAACACGCTTGCATCATAGAGAAGTCTTGCATTCTAGAAAAGGGTTGCCTCAGGGTGCAGTCTTGCCTTCTAGAACATGCTTGCATTCTGGAACACGCTTGCATCATAGAGAAGTCTTGCATTCTAGAACAGGGTTACATCAGGGTGCAGTCTTGCCTTCTAGAACATGCTTGCATTCCAGAAAACGCTTGCATCATAGAGAAGTCTTGCATTCTAGAACAGGGTTGCATCAGGGTGCAGTCTTGCCTTCTAGAACATGCTTGCATTCCAGAACACGCTTGCATCATAGAGAAGTCTTGCATTCAAGAACAGGGTTGCATCAGGGTGCAGTCTTGCCTTCTAGAACACGCTTGCATCATAGAGAAGTCTTGCATTCTAGAACAGGGTTGCATCAGGGTGCAGTCTTGCCTTCTAGAACATGCTTGCATTCTAGAAAACGCTTGCATCATAGACAGGTCTTGCATTCTAGAACAGGGTTGCATCAGGGTGCAGTCTTGCATTCTAGAACATGCTTGCATTCTAGAACACGCTTGCATCATAGAGAAGTCTTGCATTCTAGAACAGGGTTGCATCAGGGTGCAGGCTTGCCTTCTAGAACATGCTTGCATTCTGGAACACGCTTGCATCATAGAGAAGTCTTGCATTCTAGAACAGGGTTGCATCAGGGTGCAGTCTTGCCTTCTAGAACATGCTTGCATCATAGAGAAGACTTGCATTCTAGAACAGGGTTGCATCAGGGTGCAGTCTTGCCTTCTAGAACATGCTTGCATTCTGAAACACGCTTGCGTCATAGAGAAGTCTTGCATTCTAGAACAGTGTTGCCTCAAAGTGCAGTCTTGCATTCTAGAAACTGCTTGTATCATAGTGCAAGCTTGCATCATAGTGAAGTCTTGCATTCTAGAACAGGGTTGCATCAGGGTGCAGTCTTGCATTCTAGAACATGCTTACATTCTAGAACACACTTGCATCATAGAGGAGTCTTGCATTCTAGAACAGGGTTGCATCAGGGTTCAGGCTTGCCTTCTAGAACTTGCTTGCATTCTAGAACACGCATCATAGAGAAGTCTTGCATTCTAGAACAGGGTTGCTTCAGGGTGCAGGCTTGCCTTCTAGAACATGCTTGCATGCTAGAACACGCTTGCATCATAGAGAAGTCTTGCATTCTAGAACAGGGTTGCATCAGGGTGCAGTCTTGCCTTCTAGAACATGCTTGCATTCTGGAACACGCTTGCCTCATAGAGAAGTCTTGCATTCTAGAAAAGGGTTCCCTCAGGGTGCAGTCTTGCCTTCTAGAACATGCTTGCATTCTGGAACACGCTTGCCTCATAGAGAAGTCTTGCATTCTAGAACAGGGTTGCATCAGGGTGCAGTCTTGCCTTCTAGAACATGCTTGCATTCCAGAACACGCTTGCATCATAGAGAAGTCTTGCATTCTAGAACAGGGTTGCATCAGGGTGCAGGCTTGCCTTCTAGAACATGCTTGCATTCTAGAACACGCTTGCATCATAGAGAAGTCTTGCATTCTAGAACAGGGTTGCATCAGGGTGCAGTCTTGCCTTCTAGAACACGCTTGCATCGTAGAGAAGTCTTGCATTCTAGAACAGGGTTGCATCAGGGTGCAGTCTTGCCTTCTAGAACATGCTTGCATTCTAGAACACGCTTGCATGATAGAGAAGTCTTGCATTCTAGAACAGGGTTGCATCAGGGTGCAGTCTTGCCTTCTAGAACATGATTGAATTCTAGAACACGCTTGCATGATAGAGAAGTCTTGCATTCTAGAACAGGGATGCATCAGGGTGCAGGCTTGCCTTCTAGAAAATGCTTGAATTCTGGAACACGCTTGCATCACAGAGAAGTCTTGCATTCTAGAACAGGGTTGCATCAGGGTGCAGTCTTGCCTTCTAGAACATGCTTGCATCATAGAGAAGACTTGCATTCTAGAACAGGGTTGCATCAGGGTGCAGTCTTGCCTTCTAGAACATGCTTGCATTCTGAAACACACTTGCATCATAGAGAAGTCTTGCATTCTAGAACAGTGTTGCCTCAGGGTGCAGTCTTGCATTCTAGAAACTGTCTTGTATCATAGTGCAAGCTTGCATCATAGAGAAGTCTTGCATTCTAGAACAGGGTTGCATCAGGGTGCAGTCTTGCCTTCTAGAACATGCTTGCATTCCAGAACACGCTTGCATCATAGAGAAGTCTTGCATTCAAGAACAGGGTTGCATCAGGGTGCAGTCTTGCCTTCTAGAACACGCTTGCATCATAGAGAAGTCTTGCATTCTAGAACAGGGTTGCATCAGGGTGCAGTCTTGCCTTCTAGAACATGCTTGCATTCTAGAACACACTTGCATCATAGAGAAGTCTTGAATTGTACAACACCGTTGCATCAGGGTGCAGTCTTGCCTTCTAGAACATGCTTGCATTCTGGAACACGCTTGCATCATAGAGAAGTCTTGCATTCTAGAAAAGGGTTCCCTCAGGGTGCAGTCTTGCCGTCTAGAACATGCTTGCATTCTGGAACACGCTTGCCTCATAGAGAAGTCTTGCATTCTAGAACAGGGTTGCATCAGGGTGCAGTCTTGCCTTCTAGAACATGCTTGCATTCCAGAACACGCTTGCATCATAGAGAAGTCTTGCATTCTAGAACAGGGTTGCATCAGGGTGCAGGCTTGCCTTCTAGAACATGCTTGCATTCTAGAACACGCTTGCATCATAGAGAAGTCTTGCATTCTAGAACAGGGTTGCATCAGGGTGCAGTCTTGCCTTCTAGAACACGCTTGCATCATAGAGAAGTCTTGCATTCTAGAGCAGGGTTGCATCAGGGTGCAGTCTTGCCTTCTAGAACATGCTTGCATTCTAGAACACGCTTGCATCATAGAGAAGTCTTGCATTCTAGAACAGGGTTGCATCAGGGTGCAGTCTTGCCTTCTAGAACATGCTTGCATTCTAGAACACGCTTGCATGATAGAGAAGTCTTGCATTCTAGAACAGGGATGCATCAGGGTGCAGGCTTGCCTTCTAGAAAATGCTTGCATTCTGGAACAAGCTTGCATCACAGAGAAGTCTTGCATTCTAGAACAGGGTTGCATCAGGGTGCAGTCTTGCCTTCTAGAACATGCTTGCATCATAGAGAAGACTTGCATTCTAGAACAGGGTTGCATCAGGGTGCAGTCTTGCCTTCTAGAACATGCTTGCATTCTGAAACACACTTGCATCATAGAGAAGTCTTGCATTCTAGAACAGTGTTGCCTCAGGGTGCAGTCTTGCATTCTAGAAACTGTCTTGTATCATAGTGCAAGCTTGCATCATAGAGAAGTCTTGCATTCTAGAACAGGGTTGCATCAGGGTGCAGTCTTGCATTCTAGAACATGCTTACATTCTAGAACACACTTGCATCATAGAGGAGTCTTGCATTCTAGAACAGGGTTGCATCAGGGTGCAGGCTTGCCTTCTAGAACATGCTTGCATTCTAGAACACGCTTGCACCATAGAGAAGTCTTGCATTCTAGAGCAGGGTTGCATCAGGGTGCAGTCTTGCCTTCTAGAACATGCTTGCATTCTAGAACACACTTGCATCATAGAGAAGTCTTGAATTGTACAACACGGTTGCATCAGGGTGCAGTCTTGCCTTCTAGAACATGGTTTCATTCTGGAACACGCTTGCATCATAGAGGAGTCTTGCATTCTAGAACAGGGTTGCATCAGGGTGCAGTCTAGCCTTCTAGAACATGCTTGCATTCTAGAACACGCTTGCATCATAGAGAAGTCTTGCATTCTAGAAAAGGTTTGCATCAGGGTGCAGTCTTGCCTTCTAGAACATGCTTGCATCATAGAGAAGTTTTGCATTCTAGAACAGGGTTGCATCAGGGTGCAGTCTTGCCTTTTAGAAAATGCTTCCATTCTAGAACACGCTTGCATCATAGAGAAGTCTTGCATTCTAGAAGAGGGTTGCATCAGGGTGCAGTCTTGCCTTCTAGAACATGCTTGCATGCTAGAACACACTTGCATCATAGTGAAGTCTTGCATTCTAGATCAGGGTTGCATCAGGGTGCAGTCTTGCCTTCTAGAACATGCTTGCATTCTAGAACACGCTTGCATGATAGAGAAGTCTTGCATTCTAGAACAGGGTTGCATCAGGGTGCAGTCTTGCCTTCTAGAACATTCTTGCATTCTAGAACACGCTTGCATCATAGAGAATTCTTCCATTGTACAACACGGTTGCATCAGGGTGCAGTCTTGCCTTCTAGAACATGCTTCCATTCTAGAACACGCTTGCCTCATAGAGAAGTCTTGCATTGTAGAACAGGGTTGCCTCAGGGTGCAGTCTTGCCTTCTAGAACATGTTTGCATTCTAGAACACGCATCATAGAGAAGTCTTGCATTCTAGAACAGGGTTGCATCAGGGTGCAGTCTTCCCTTCTAGAACATGCTTGCATGCTAGAACACGCTTGCATCATAGAGAAGTCTTGCATTCTAGAACAGGGTTGCATCAGGGTGCAGTCTTGCCTTCTAGAACATGCTTGCATTCTGGAACACGCTTGCATCATAGAGAAGTCTTGCATTCTAGAAAAGGGTTGCCTCAGGGTGCAGTCTTGCCTTCTAGAAAATGCTTGCATTCCAGAAAACGCTTGCATCATAGAGAAGTCTTGCATTCTAGAACAGGGTTGCATCAGGGTGCAGTCTAGCCTTCTGGAACATGCTTGCATTCTAGAACACGCTTGCATCATAGAGAAGTCTTGCATTCTAGAACAGGGTTGCATCAGGGTGCAGTCTTGCCTTCTAGAACACGCTTGCATCATAGAGAAGTCTTGCATTCTAGAACAGGGTTGCATCAGGGTGCAGTCTTGCCTTCTAGAACATGCTTGCATTCTAGAACACGCTTGCATGATAAGGAAGTCTTGCATTCTAGAACAGGGTTGCATCAGGGTGCAGTCTTGCATTCTAGAACATGCTTGCATTCTAGAACACGCTTGCATGATAGAGAAGTCTTGCATTCTAGAACAGGGTTGCATCAGGGTGCAGGCTTGCCTTCTAGAACATGCTTGCATTCTGGAACACGCTTGCATCATAGAGAAGTCTTGCATTCTAGAACAGGGTTGCATCAGGGTGCAGTCTTGCCTTCTAGAACATGCTTGCATCATAGAGAAGACTTGCATTCTAGAACAGGGTTGCATCAGGGTGCAGTCTTGCCTTCTAGAACATGCTTGCATTCTGAAACACGCTTGCGTCATAGAGAAGTCTTGCATTCTAGAACAGTGTTGCCTCAAAGTGCAGTCTTGCATTCTAGAAACTGCTTGTATCATAGTGCAAGCTTGCACCATAGTGAAGTCTTGCATTCTAGAACAGGGTTGCATCAGGGTGCAGTCTTGCATTCTAGAACATGCTTACATTCTAGAACACACTTGCATCATAGAGGAGTCTTGCATTCTAGAACAGGGTTGCATCAGGGTTCAGGCTTGCCTTCTAGAACTTGTTTGCATTCTAGAACACGCATCATAGAGAAGTCTTGCATTCTAGAACAGGGTTGCTTCAGGGTGCAGTCTTGCCTTCTAGAACATGCTTGCATGCTAGAACACGCTTGCATCATAGAGAAGTCTTGCATTCTAGAACAGGGTTGCATCAGGGTGCAGTCTTGCCTTCTAGAACATGCTTGCATTCTGGAACACGCTTGCATCATAGAGAAGTCTTGCATTCTAGAACAGGGTTGCATCAGGGTGCAGTCTTGCCTTCTAGAACACGCTTGCATCATAGAGAAGTCTTGCATTCTAGAACAGGGTTGCATCAGGGTGCAGTCTTGCCTTCTAGAACATGCTTGCATTCTGAAACACACTTGCATCATAGAGAAGTCTTGCATTCTAGAACAGTGTTGCCTCAGGGTGCAGTCTTGCATTCTAGAAACTGTCTTGTATCATAGTGCAAGCTTGCATCATAGAGAAGTCTTGCATTCTAGAACAGGGTTGCATCAGGGTGCAGTCTTACCTTCTAGAACATGCTTGCATTCTGGAACACACTTGCATCATAGAGGAGTCTTGCATTCTAGAACAGGGTTGCATCAGGGTGCAGGCTTGCATTCTAGAACATGCTTGCATTCTAGAACACGCTTGCACCATAGAGAAGTCTTGCATTCTAGAGCAGGGTTGCATCAGGGTGCAGTCTTGCCTTCTAGAACATGCTTGCATTCTAGAACACACTTGCATCATAGAGAAGTCTTGAATTGTACAACACGGTTGCATCAGGGTGCAGTCTTGCCTTCTAGAACATGGTTTCATTCTGGAACACGCTTGCATCATAGAGGAGTCTTGCATTCTAGAACAGGGTTGCATCAGGGTGCAGTCTAGCCTTCTAGAACATGCTTGCATTCTAGAACACGCTTGCATCATAGAGAAGTCTTGCATTCTAGAAAAGGTTTGCATCAGGGTGCAGTCTTGCCTTCTAGAACATGCTTGCATCATAGAGAAGTCTTGCATTCTAGAACAGGGTTGCATCAGGGTGCAGTCTTGCCTTCTAGAAAATGCTTCCATTCTAGAACACGCTTGCATCATAGAGAAGTCTTGCATTCTAGAAGAGGGTTGCATCAGGGTGCAGTCTTGCCTTCTAGAACATGCTTGCATGCTAGAACACACTTGCATCATAGTGAAGTCTTGCATTCTAGATCAGGGTTGCATCAGGGTGCAGTCTTGCCTTCTAGAACATGCTTGCATTCTAGAACACGCTTGCATCATAGAGAAGTCTTGCATTCTAGAACAGGGTTGCATCAGGGTGCAGTCTTGCCTTCTAGAACATGCTTGCATTCTAGAACACGCTTGCATCATAGAGAAGTCTTGCATTGTACAACACGGTTGCATCAGGGTGCAGTCTTGCCTTCTAGAACATGCTTCCATTCTAGAACACGCTTGCCTCATAGAGAAGTCTTGCATTGTAGAACAGGGTTGCCTCAGGGTGCAGTCTTGCCTTCTAGAACATGTTTGCATTCTAGAACACGCATCATAGAGAAGTCTTGCATTCTAGAACAGGGTTGCATCAGGGTGCAGTCTTCCCTTCTAGAACATGCTTGCATGCTAGAACACGCTTGCATCATAGAGAAGTCTTGCATTCTAGAACAGGGTTGCATCAGGGTGCAGTCTTGCCTTCTAGAACATGCTTGCATTCTGGAACACGCTTGCATCATAGAGAAGTCTTGCATTCTAGAAAAGGGTTGCCTCAGGGTGCAGTCTTGCCTTCTAGAACATGCTTGAATTCTGGAAATCGCTTCCGTCATAGAGAAGTCTTGCATTCTAGAACAGGGTTACATCAGGGTGCAGTCTTGCCTTCTAGAACATGCTTGCATTCCAGAAAACGCTTGCATCATAGAGAAGTCTTGCATTCTAGAACAGGGTTGCATCAGGGTGCAGTCTAGCCTTCTGGAACATGCTTGCATTCTAGAACACGCTTGCATCATAGAGAAGTCTTGCATTCTAGAACAGGGCTGCATCAGGGTGCAGTCTTGCCTTCTAGAACACGCTTGCATCATAGAGAAGTCTTGCATTCTAGAACAGGGTTGCATCAGGGTGCAGTCTTGCCTTCTAGAACATGCTTGCATTCTAGAACACGCTTGCATCATAGACAAGTCTTGCATTCTAGAACAGGGTTGCATCAGGGTGCAGTCTTGCATTCTAGAACATGCTTGCATTCTAGAACACGCTTGCATGATAGAGAAGTCTTGCATTCTAGAACAGGGTTGCATCAGGGTGCAGTCTTGCATTCTAGAACATGCTTGCATTCTGGAACACGCTTGCATCATAGAGAAGTCTTGCATTCTAGAACAGGGTTGCATCAGGGTGCAGTCTTGCCTTCTAGAACATGCTTGCATCATAGAGAAGACTTGCATTCTAGAACAGGGTTGCATCAGGGTGCAGTCTTGCCTTCTAGAACATGCTTGCATTCTGAAACACGCTTGCGTCATAGAGAAGTCTTGCATTCTAGAACAGTGTTGCCTCAAAGTGCAGTCTTGCATTCTAGAAACTGCTTGTATCATAGTGCAAGCTTGCATCATAGTGAAGTCTTGCATTCTAGAACAGGGTTGCATCAGGGTGCAGTCTTGCATTCTAGAAACTGTCTTGTATCATAGTGCAGTCTTGCATCATAGAGAAGTCTTGCATTCTAGAACAGGGTTGCATCAGGGTGCAGTCTTGCCTTCTAGAACATGCTTGCATTCTAGAACACGCTTGCATCATAGACAAGTCTTGCATTCTAGAACAGGGTTGCATCAGGGTGCAGTCTTGCATTCTAGAACATGCTTGCATTCTAGAACACGCTTGCATCATAGAGAAGTCTTGCATTCTAGAACAGGGTTGCATCAGGGTGCAGTCTTGCCTTCTAGAACATGCTTGCATTCTAGAACACACTTGCATGATAGAGAAGTCTTGCATTCTAGAACAGGGTTGCATCAGGGTGCAGGCTTGCCTTCTAGAACATGCTTGCATTCTAGAACACGCTTGCATCATAGAGAAGTCTTGCATTCTAGAACAGGGTTGCATCAGGGTGCAGTCTTGCCTTCTAGAACATGCTTGCATCATAGAGAAGACTTGCATTCTAGAACAGGGTTGCATCAGGGTGCAGTCTTGCCTTCTAGAACATGCTTGCATTCTGAAACACGCTTGCGTCATAGAGAAGTCTTGCATTCTAGAACAGTGTTGCCTCAAAGTGCAGTCTTGCATTCTAGAAACTGCTTGTATCATAGTGCAAGCTTGCATCATAGTGAAGTCTTGCATTCTAGAACAGGGTTGCATCAGGGTGCAGTCTTGCATTCTAGAACATGCTTACATTCTAGAACACACTTGCATCATAGAGAAGTCTTGCATTCTAGAACAGGGTTGCTTCAGGGTGCAGTCTTGCCTTCTAGAACATGCTTGCATGCTAGAACACGCTTGCATCATAGAGAATTCTTGCATTGTACAACACGGTTGCATCAGGGTGCAGTCTTGCCTTCTAGAACATGCTTGCATTCTGGAACACGCTTGCATCATAGAGAAGTCTTGCATTCTAGAAAAGGGTTGCCTCAGGGTGCAGTCTTGCCTTCTAGAACATGCTTGAATTCTGGAAATCGCTTCCGTCATAGAGAAGTCTTGCATTCTAGAACAGGGTTACATCAGGGTGCAGTCTTGCCTTCTAGAACATGCTTGCATTCCAGAAAACGCTTGCATCATAGAGAAGTCTTGCATTCTAGAACAGGGTTGCATCAGGGTGCAGTCTAGCCTTCTGGAACATGCTTGCATTCTAGAACACGCTTGCATCATAGAGAAGTCTTGCATTCTAGAACAGGGTTGCATCAGGGTGCAGTCTTGCCTTCTAGAACACGCTTGCATCATAGAGAAGTCTTGCATTCTAGAACAGGGTTGCATCAGGGTGCAGTCTTGCCTTCTAGAACATGCTTGCATTCTAGAACACGCTTGCATCATAGACAAGTCTTGCATTCTAGAACAGGGTTGCATCAGGTTGCAGTCTTGCATTCTAGAACATGCTTGCATTCTAGAACACGCTTGCATGATAGAGAAGTCTTGCATTCTAGAACAGGGTTGCATCAGGGTGCAGGCTTGCCTTCTAGAACATGCTTGCATTCTGGAACACGCTTGCATCATAGAGAAGTCTTGCATTCTAGAACAGGGTTGCATCAGGGTGCAGTCTTGCCTTCTAGAACATGTTTGCATCATAGAGAAGACTTGCATTCTAGAACAGGGTTGCATCAGGGTGCAGTCTTGCCTTCTAGAACATGCTTGCATTCTGAAACACGCTTGCGTCATAGAGAAGTCTTGCATTCTAGAACAGTGTTGCCTCAGGGTGCAGTCTTGCATTCTAGAAACTGCTTGTATCATAGTGCAAGCTTGCATCATAGTGAAGTCTTGCATTCTAGAACAGGGTTGCATCAGGGTGCAGTCTTGCATTCTAGAACATGCTTACATTCTAGAACACACTTGCATCATAGAGGAGTCTTGCATTCTAGAACAGGGCTGCATCAGGGTTCAGGCTTGCCTTCTAGAACTTGGTTGCATTCTAGAACACGCATCATAGAGAAGTCTTGCATTCTAGAACAGGGTTGCATCAGGGTGCAGTCTTGCCTTCTAGAACATGCTTGCATGCTAGAACACGCTTGCATCATAGAGAAGTCTTGCATTCTAGAACAGGGTTGCATCAGGGTGCAGTCTTGCCTTCTAGAACATGCTTGCATTCTGGAACACGCTTCCGTCATAGAGAAGTCTTGCATTCTAGAACAGGGTTGCATCAGGGTGCAGTCTTGCCTTCTAGAGCATGCTTGCATTCCAGAACATGCTTGCATCATAGAGAAGTCTTGCATTCTAGAACAGGGTTGCATCAGGGTGCAGGCTTGCCTTCTAGAACATGCTTGCATTCTAGAACACGCTTGCATCATAGAGAAGTCTTGCATTCTAGAACAGGGTTGCATCAGGGTGCAGTCTTGCCTTCTAGAACACGCTTGCATCATAGAGAAGTCTTGCATTCTAGAACAGGGTTGCATCAGGGTGCAGGCTTGCCTTCTAGAACATGCTTGCATTCTAGAACACGCTTGCATCATAGAGAAGTCTTGCATTCTAGAACAGGGTTGCATCAGGGTGCAGTCTTGCCTTCTAGAACATGCTTGCATCATAGACAAGTCTTGCATTCTAGAACAGGGTTGCATCAGGGTGCAGTCTTGCCTTCTAGAACATGCTTGCATTCTGAAACACGCTTGCATCATAGAGAAGTCTTGCATTCTAGAACAGTGTTGCCTCAGGGTGCAGTCTTGCATTCTAGAAACTGTCTTGTATCATAGTGCAAGCTTGCATCATAGAGAAGTCTTGCATTCTAGAACAGGGTTGCATCAGGGTGCAGTCTTGCATTCTAGAACATGCTTACATTCTAGAACACACTTGCATCATAGAGGAGTCTTGCATTCTAGAACAGGGTTGCATCAGGGTGCAGGCTTGCCTTCTAGAACATGCTTGCATTCTAGAACACACTTGCATCATAGAGAAGTCTTGCATTCTAGAACAGGGTTGCATCAGGGTGCAGTCTTGCCTTCTAGAAAATGCTTCCATTCTAGAACACGCTTGCATCATAGAGAAGTCTTGCATTCTAGAACAGGGTTGCATCAGGGTGCAGTCTTGCCTTCTAGAACATGCTTGCATGCTAGAACACACTTGCATCATAGTGAAGTCTTGCATTCTAGAACAGGGTTGCATCAGGGTGCAGTCTTGCCTTCTAGAACATGCTTGCATTCTAGAACACGCTTGCATGATAGAGAAGTCTTGCATTCTAGAACAGGGTTGCATCAGGGTGCAGTCTTGCCTTCTAGAACATGCTTGCATCATAGAGAAGTCTTGCATTCTAGAACAGGGTTGCATCAGGGTGCAGTCTTGCCTTCTAGAACATGCTTGCATTCTAGAACACACTTGCATCATAGAGAAGTCTTGCATTCTAGAGCAGGGTTGCATCAGGGTGCAGTCTTGCCTTCTAGAACATGCTTGCATTTTGGAACACGCTTCCGTCATAGAGAAGTCTTGCATTCTAGAAAACGGTTGCCTCAGGGTGCAGTCTTGCCTTCTAGAACATGCTTGCATTCAAGAACACGCTTGCATCATAGAGAATTCTTGAATTGTACAACACGGTTGCATCAGGGTGCAGTCTTGCCTTCTAGAACATGCTTGCATTCTGGAACACGCTTGCATCATAGAGAAGTCTTGCATTCTAGAGCAGGGTTGCATCAGGGTGCAGTCTTGCCTTCTAGAACATGCTTGCATGCTAGAACACGCTTGCATCATAGAGAATTCTTGAATTGTACAACACGGTTGCATCAGGGTGCAGTCTTGCCTTCTAGAACATGCTTGCATTCTGGAACACGCTTCCGTCATAGAGAAGTCTTGCATTCTAGAAAAGGGTTGCCTCGGGGTGCAGTCTTGCCTTCTAGAACATGCTTGCATTCTAGAACACACTTGCATCATAGAGAATTCTTGAATTGTACAACACGGTTGCATCAGGGTGCAGTCTTGCCTTCTAGAACATGCTTGCATTCTGGAACACGCTTCCGTCATAGAGAAGTCTTGCATTCTAGAACAGGGTTGCATCAGGGTGCAGTCATGCCTTCTAGAACATGCGTGCATTCCAGAACACGCTTGCATCATAGAGAAGTCTTGCATTCTAGAACAGGCTTGCATCAGGGTGCAGTCTTGCCTTCTAGAACATGCTTGCATTCTAGAACACGCTTGCATCATAGAGAAGTCTTGCATTCCAGAACAGGGTTGCATCAGGGTGCAGTCTTGCCTTCTAGAACATGCTTGCATTCTAGAACACGCTTGCATCATAAAGAAGTCTTGCATTCTAGAAAAGGCTTGCATCAGGGTGCAGTCTTGCATTCTAGGAACAGTCTTGAATCATAATGATGGTTTGAATTCTAGAACAAGGTTGCATCATAGAGAAATCTTGCATTCTAGAACAGGGTTGCATCAGGGCGCAGTCTTGCCTTCTAGAACATGCTTGCATTCTAGAACACGCTTGCATCATAGAGAAGTCTTGCACTCTAGAACAGGGTTGCATCAGGGTGCAGTCTTGTTTTCTAGAACATGGTTTCATTCTGGAACACGCTTGCATCATAGAGAAGTCTTGCATTCTAGAACAGGGTTGCATCAGGGTGCAGTCTTGCCCTCTAGAACATGCTAGCATTCTATAACACGCTTGCATGATAGAGAAGTCTTGTATTCTAGAACAGGGTTGCATCAGGGTGCAGTCTTTCCTTCTAGAACATGCTTGCATGCTAGAACACGCTTGCATCATAGAGAAGTCTTGCATTCTAGAACAGGGCTGCATCAGGGTGCAGTCTTGCCTTTTAGAATATGCTTGCATTCTAGAAAACGCTTGCATGATAAAGAAGTCTTGCATTCTAGAACAGGGTTGCCTCAGAGTGCAGGCTTGCCTTCTAGAACATGCTTGCATTCTAGAACACGCTTGCATCATAGAGAAGTCTTGCATTCTAGAACAGGGTTGCATCAGGGTGCAGGCTTGCCTTCTAGAACATGCTTGCATTCTAGAACACGCTTGCATCATAGAGAAGTCTTGCATTCTAGAACAGGGTTGCATCAGGGTGCAGTCTTGCATTCTAGAAACATTCTTGTATCATAGTGAAGGCTTGCATGATAGAGAAGTCATGAATTCTAGAACAGGGTTGCATCAGGGTGCAGTCTTGCCTTCTAGAACATGCTTGCATTCTAGAACACGCTTGCGTCATAGAGAAGTCTTGCATTCTAGAACAGTGTTACCTCAGGGTGCAGTCTTGCATTCTAGAAACTGTCTTGTATCATAGTGCAGGCTTGCATCATAGTGAAGTCTTGCATTCTAGAGCAGGGTTGCCTCAAGGTGCAGTCATGCATTCTAGAACATGCTTACATTCTAGAACACACTTGCATCATAGAGGAGTCTTGCATTCTAGAACAGGGTTGCATCAGGGTGCAGGCTTGCCTTCTAGAACATGCTTGCATTCTAGAAAACGCTTGCACCATAGAGAAGTCTTGCATTCTAGAGCAGGGTTTCATCTGGGTGCAGTCTTTCCTTCTAGAACAAGCTTGCATGCTAGAACATGCTTGCATCATAGAGAAGTCTTGCATTCTAGAGCAGGGTTGCATCAGGGTGCAGTCTTGCCTTCTAGAACATGCTTGCATTCTAGAACACGCTTGCATCATAGAGAAGTCTTGCATTCTAGAGCAGGGTTGCGTCAGGGTGCAGTCTTGCCTTCTAGAACATGCTTGCATTCTGGAACACGCTTCCGTCATAGAGAAGTCTTGCATTCTAGAACAGGGTTGCATCAGGGTGCAGTCTTGCCTTCTAGAACATTCTTGCATTCTAGAACACGCTTGCATCATAGAGAATTCTTGCATTGTACAACACGGTTGCATCAGGGTGCAGTCTTGCCTTCTAGAACATGCTTGCATTCTAGAACACGCTTGCCTCATAGAGAAGTCTTGCATTGTAGAACAGGGTTGCATCAGGGTGCAATCTTGCCTTCTAGAACATGTTTGCATTCTAGAACACGCATCATAGAGAAGTCTTGCATTCTAGAACAGGGTTGCATCAGGCTGCAGTCTTGCCTTCTAGAACATGCTTGCATGCTAGAACACGCTTGCATCATAGAGAAGTCTTGCATTCTAGAACAGGTTTGCATCAGGGTGCAGTCTTGCCTTCTAGAACATGCTTGCATTCTGGAACACGCTTGCATCATAGAGAAGTCTTGCATTCTAGAAAAGGGTTCCCTCAGGGTGCAGTCTTGCCTTCTAGAACATGCTTGCATTCTGGAACACGCTTCCGTCATAGAGAAGTCTTGCATTCTAGAACAGGGTTGCATCAGGGTGCAGTCTTGCCTTCTAGAACATGCTTGCATTCTAGAACACGCTTGCATCATAGAGAAGTCTTGCATTCCAGAACAGGATTGCATCAGGGTGCAGTCTTGCCATCTAGAACATGCTTGCATGCTAGAACACGCTTGCATCATAGAGAAGTCTTGCATTCCAGAACAGGGTTGCATCAGGGTGCAGTCTTGCCTTCTAGAACATGCTTGCATTCTAGAACACGCTTGCATGATAGAGAAGTCTTGCATTCTAGAACAGGGTTGCATCAGGGTGCAGTCTTGCCTTCTAGAACATGCTTGCATTCTAGAACACGCTTGCATGATAGAGAAGTCTTGCATTCTAGAACAGGGTTGCATCAGGGTGCAGGCTTGCCTTCTAGTACATGCTTGCATTCTAGAACACGCTTGCATCATAGAGAAGTCTTGCATTCTAGAACAGGGTTGCATCAGGGTGCAGTCTTGCCTTCTAGAACATACTTGCATCATAGAGAAGACTTGCATTCTAGAACAGGGTTGCATCAGGGTGCAGTCTTGCCTTCTAGAACATGCTTGCATTCTGAAACACGCTTGCATCATAGAGAATTCTTGAATTGTACAACACGGTTGCATCAGGGTGCAGTCTTGCCTTCTAGAACATGCTTGCATTCTAGAACACGCTTGCCTCATAGAGAAGTCTTGCACTCCAGAACAGGGTTGCATCAGGGTGCAGTCTTGTTTTCTATAACATGGTTTCATTCTGGAACACGCTTGCATCATAGAGAAGTCTTGCATTCTAGAACAGGGTTGCATCAGGGTGCAGTCTTGCCCTCTAGAACATGCTAGCATTCTATAACACGCTTGCATGATAGAGAAGTCTTGTATTCGAGAACAGGGTTGCATCAGGGTGCAGTCTTTCCTTCTAGAACATGCTTGCATTCAAGAACACGCTTGCATCATAGAGAAGTCTTGCATTCTAGAACAGGGTTGCATCAGGGTGCAGTCTTGCCTTCTAGAACATGCTTGCATTCTAGAACATGCTTGCATCACAGAGAAGTCTTGCATTCTAGAGCAGGGTTGCATCAGGGTGCAGTCTTGCCTTCTAGAACATGCTTGCATTCTAGAACACGCTTGCATCATAGAGAAGTCTTGCATTCTAGAACAGGGTTGCATCAGGGTGCAGGCTTGCCTTCTAGAACATGCTTGCATTCTGGAACACGCTTGCATCATAGAGAAGTCTTGCATTCTAGAGTAGGGATGCATCTGGGTGCAGTCTTGCATTCTAGATACTGTCTTGTATCATAGTGCAGGCTTGCATCATAGAGAAGTCTTGCATTCTAGAGCAGGGTTCCCTCAGGGTGCAGGCTTGCTTCTAGAACATGCTTGCATTCTGGAACACGCTTGCGTCATAGAGAAGTCTTGCATTCTAGAACAGGGTTTCATCTGGGTGCAGTCTTGCCTTCTAGAACATGCTTGCATTCTAGAACACGCTTGCATCATAGAGAAGTCTTACATTCTAGAACAGGCTTGCATCAGGGTGCAGGCTTGCATTCTAGGAACAGTCTTGAATCAAAATGATGGTTTGAATTCTAGAACACGCTTGCATCATAGAGAAGTCTTGCATTCTAGAACAGGGTTGCATCAGGGTGCAGTCTTGCCTTCTAGAACATGCTTGCATTCTAGAACACGCTTGCATCATAGAGAAGTCTTGCATTCTAGAACAGGGTTGCATCAGGGTGCAGTCTTGCCTTCTAGAACATGCTTGCATTCTAGAACACGCTTGCATCATAGAGAAGTCTTGCATTCTAGAACAGGGTTGCATCAGGGTGCAGTCTTGCCTTCTAGAACATGCTTGCATGCTAGAACACGCTTGCATCATAGTGAAGTCTTGCATTCTAGAACAGGGTTGCATCAGGGTGCAGTCTTGCCTTCTAGAACATGCTTGCATTCTAGAACACGCTTGCATCATAGAGAAGTCTTGCATTCTAGAACAGGGTTGCATCAGGGTGCAGGCTTGCCTTCTAGAACATGCTTGCATTCTAGAACACGCTTGCCTCATAGAGAAGTCTTGCATTGTAGAACAGGGTTGCCTCAGGGTGCAATCTTGCCTTCTAGAACATGTTTGCATTCTAGAACACGCATCATAGAGAAGTCTTGCATTCTAGAAAAGGGTTCCCTCAGGGTGCAGTCTTGCCTTCTAGAACATGCTTGCATGCTAGAACACGCTTGCATCATAGAGAAGTCTTGCATTCTAGAACAGGGTTGCATCAGGGTGCAGTCTTGCCTTCTAGAACATGCTTGCATTCTGGAACACGCTTGCATCATAGAGAAGTCTTGCATTCTAGAAAAGGGTTCCCTCAGGGTGCAGTCTTGCCTTCTAGAACATGCTTGCATTCTGGAACACGCTTCCGTCATAGAGAAGTCTTGCATTCTAGAACAGGGTTGCATCAGGGTGCAGTCTTGCCTTCTAGAACATGCTTGCATTCTAGAACACGCTTGCATCATAGAGAAGTCTTGCATTCCAGAACAGGGTTGCATCAGGGTGCAGTCTTGCCTTCTAGAACATGCTTGCATGCTAGAACACGCTTGCATCATAGAGAAGTCTTGCATTCTAGAACAGGGTTGCATCAGGGTGCAGTCTTGCCTTCTAGAACATGCTTGCATTCTAGAACACGCTTGCATGATAGAGAAGTCTTGCATTCTAGAACAGGGTTGCATCAGGGTGCAGGCTTGCCTTCTAGTACATGCTTGCATTCTAGAACACGCTTGCATCATAGAGAAGTCTTGCATTCTAGAACAGGGTTGCATCAGGGTGCAGTCTTGCCTTCTAGAACATGCTTGCATCATAGAGAAGACTTGCATTCTAGAACAGGGTTGCATCAGGGTGCATTCTTGCCTTCTAGAACATGCTTGCATTCTGAAACACGCTTGCGTCATAGAGAAGTCTTGCATTCTAGAACAGGTTTGCATCAGGGTGCAGGCTTGCCTTCTAGAACATGCTTACATTCTAGAACACACTTGCATCATAGAGGAGTCTTGCATTCTAGAACAGGGTTGCATCAGGGTGCAGGCTTGCCTTCTAGAACATGCTTGCATTCTAGAACACGCTTGCACCATAGAGAAGTCTTGCATTCTAGAAAAGTGTTGCCTCAGGGTGCAGTCTTGCCTTCTAGAACATGCTTGCATTCTAGAACACGCTTGCATCATAGCGAATTCTTGAATTGTACAACACGGTTGCATCAGGGTGAAGTCTTGCCTTCTAGAACATGCTTGCATTCTAGAACACGCTTGCCTCATAGAGAAGTCTTGCATTGTAGAACAGGGTTGCCTCAGGTTGCAGTCTTGCCTTCTAGAACATGCTTGCATTCTAGAACACGCTTGCATCATAGTGAAGTCTTGCATTCTAGAACAGGGTTGCATCAGGGTGCAGTCTTGCATTCTAGAACATGCTTACATTCTAGAACACACTTGCATCATAGAGGAGTCTTGCATTCTAGAACAGGGTTGCATCAGGGTGCAGGCTTGCCTTCTAGAACATGCTTGCATTCTGGAACACGCTTGCGTCATAGAGAAGTCTTGCATTCTAAAACAGGGTTGCATCAGGGTGCAGTCTTGCATTCTAGAAGCTGTGTTGTATCATAGTGCAGGCTTGCATCATAGAGAAGTCTTGCATTCTAGAACAGGGTTGCCTCAGGGTGCAGTCTTGGCTTCTAGAACATGCTTGCATTCTAGAACACGCTTGCATCATAGAGAATTCTTGAATTGTACAACACGGTTGCATCAGGGTGCAGTCTTGCCTTCTAGAACATGCTTGCATTCTAGAACACGCTTGCCTCATAGAGAAGTCTTGCACTCTAGAACAGGGTTGCATCAGGGTGCAGTCTTGTTTTCTATAACATGGTTTCATTCTGGAACACGCTTGCATCATAGAGAAGTCTTGCATTCTAGAACAGGGTTGCATCAGGGTGCAGTCTTGCCCTCTAGAACATGCTAGCATTCTATAACACGCTTGCATGATAGAGAAATCTTGTATTCTAGAACAGGGTTGCATCAGGGTGCAGTCTTTCCTTCTAGAACATGCTTGCATTCTAGAACACGCTTGCATCATAGAGAAGTCTTGCATTCTAGAAAAGGTTTGCATCAGGGTGCAGTCTTGCCTTCTAGAACATGCTTGCATTCTAGAACATGCTTGCATCACAGAGAAGTCTTGCATTCTAGAGCAGGGTTGCATCAGGGTGCAGTCTTGCCTTCTAGAACATGCTTGCATTCTAGAACACGCTTGCATCATAGAGAAGTCTTGCATTCTAGAACAGGGTTGCATCAGGGTGCAGTCTTGCCTTCTAGAACATGCTTGCATTCTGGAACACGCTTGCATCATAGAGAAGTCTTGCCTTCTAGAGTAGGGATGCATCTGGGTGCAGTCTTGCATTCTAGATACTGTCTTGTATCATAGTGCAGGCTTGCATCATAGAGAAGTCTTGCATTCTAGAGCAGGGTTCCAAAAAGGTGCAGGCTTGCCTTCTAGAACATGCTTGCATTCTGGAACACGCTTGCGTCATAGAGAATTCTTGCATTCTAGAACAGGGTTTCATCTGGGTGCAGTCTTGCCTTCTAGAACATGCTTGCATTCTAGAACACGCTTGCATCATAGAGAAGTCTTACATTCTAGAACAGGCTTGCATCAGGGTGCAGGCTTGCATTCTAGGAACAGTCTTGAATCAAAATGATGGTTTGAATTCTAGAACACGCTTGCATCATAGAGAAGTCTTGCATTCTAGAACAGGGTTGCATCAGGGTGCAGTCTTGCCTTCTAGAACATGCTTGCATTCTAGAACACGCTTGCATCATAGAGAAGTCTTGCATTCTAGAACAGGGTTGCATCAGGGTGCAGTCTTGCCTTCTAGAACATGCTTGCATTCTAGAACACGCTTGCATCATAGAGAAGTCTTGCATTCTAGAACAGGGTTGCATCAGGGTGCAGTCTTGCCTTCTAGAACATGCTTGCATGCTAGAACACGCTTGCATCATAGTGAAGTCTTGCATTCTAGAACAGGGTTGCATCAGGGTGCAGTCTTGCCTTCTAGAACATGCTTGCATTCTAGAACACACTTGCATGATAGAGAAGTCTTGCATTCTAGAACAGGGTTGCATCAGGGTGCAGTCTTGTTTTCTATAACATGGTTTCATTCTGGAACACGCTTGCATCATAGAGAAGTCTTGCATTCTAGAACAGGGTTGCATCAGGGTGCAGTCTTGCCCTCTAGAACATGCTAGCATTCTATAACACGCTTGCATGATAGAGAAGTCTTGTATTCTAGAACAGGGTTGCATCAGGGTGCAGTCTTGCCTTCTAGAACATGCTTGCATTCTAGAACACGCTTGCATCATAGAGAAGTCTTGCATTCTAGAACAGGGTTGCATCAGGGTGCAGTCTTGCCTTCTAGAACATGCTTGCATTCTGGAACACGCTTGCATCATAGAGAAGTCTTGCCTTCTAGAGTAGGGATGCATCTGGGTGCAGTCTTGCATTCTAGATACTGTCTTGTATCATAGTGCAGGCTTGCATCATAGAGAAGCCTTGCATTCTAGAGCAGGGTTCCCTCAGGGTGCAGGCTTGCCTTCTAGAACATGCTTGCATTCTGGAACACGCTTGCGTCATAGAGAATTCTTGCATTCTAGAACAGGGTTTCATCTGGGTGCAGTCTTGCCTTCTAGAACATGCTTGCATTCTAGAACACGCTTGCATCATAGAGAAGTCTTACATTCTAGAACAGGCTTGCATCAGGGTGCAGGCTTGCATTCTAGGAACAGTCTTGAATCAAAATGATGGTTTGAATTCTAGAACACGCTTGCATCATAGAGAAGTCTTGCATTCTAGAACAGGGTTGCATCAGGGTGCAGTCTTGCCTTCTAGAACATGCTTGCATTCTAGAACACGCTTGCATCATAGAGAAGTCTTGCATTCTAGAACAGGGTTGCATCAGGGTGCAGTCTTGCCTTCTAGAACATGCTTGCATTCTAGAACACGCTTGCATCATAGAGAAGTCTTGCATTCTAGAACAGGGTTGCATCAGGGTGCAGTCTTGCCTTCTAGAACATGCTTGCATGCTAGAACACGCTTGCATCATAGTGAAGTCTTGCATTCTAGAACAGGGTTGCATCAGGGTGCAGTCTTGCCTTCTAGAACATGCTTGCATTCTAGAACACACTTGCATGATAGAGAAGTCTTGCATTCTAGAACAGGGTTGCATCAGGGTGCAGGCTTGCCTTCTAGAACATGCTTGCATTCTAGAACACGCTTGCATGATAGAGAAGTCTTGCATTCTAGAACAGGGTTGCATCAGGGTGCAGGCTTGCCTTCTAGAACATGCTTGCATTCTAGAACACGCTTGCATGATAAGGAAGTCTTGCATTCTAGAACAGGGTTGCATCAGGGTGCAGTCTTGCCTTCTAGAACATGCTTGCATTCTAGAACACGCTTGCATGATAGAGAAGTCTTGCATTCTAGAACAGGGTTGCATCAGGGTGCCAGCTTGCCTTCTAGAACATGCTTGCATTCTAGAAAACGCTTGCATGATAGAGAAGTCTTGCATTCTAGAACAGGGTTGCATCAGGGTGCAGTCTTGCCTTCTAGAACATGCTAGCATCATAGAGAAGTCTTGCATTCTAGAGCAGGGTTGCATCAGGGTGCAGTCTTGCCTTCTAGAACATGCTTGCATTCTGGAACACGCTTCCGTCATAGAGAAGTCTTGCATTCTAGAAAAGGGTTGCCTCAGGGTGCAGGCTTGCCTTCTAGAACACGCTTGCATGATAGAGAAGTCTTGCATTCTAGAACAGGGTTGCATCAGGGTGCAGTCTTGCATTCTAGAAACTGTCTTGTATCATAGTGCAGGCTTGCATCATAGTGAAGTCTTGCATTCTAGAGCAGGGTTGCCTCAAGGTGCAGTCATGCATTCTAGAACATGCTTACATTCTAGAACACACTTGCATCATAGAGGAGTCTTGCATTCTAGAACAGGGTTGCATCAGGGTGCAGGCTTGCCTTCTAGAACATGCTTGCATTCTAGAAAACGCTTGCACCATAGAGAAGTCTTGCATTCTAGAGCAGGGTTTCATCTCGGTGCAGTCTTTCCTTCTAGAACAAGCTTGCATGCTAGAACACGCTTGCATCATAGAGAAGTCTTGCATTCTAGAACAGGGTTGCATCAGGGTGCAGTCTTGCCTTCTAGAACATGCTTGCATTCTAGAACACGCTTGCATCATAGAGAAGTCTTGCATTCTAGAGCAGGGTTGCGTCAGGGTGCAGTCTTGCCTTCTAGAACATGCTTGCATTCTGGAACACGCTTCCGTCATAGAGAAGTCTTGCATTCTAGAACAGGGTTGCATCAGGCTGCAGTATTGCCTTCTAGAACATTCTTGCATTCTAGAACACGCTTGCATCATAGAGAATTCTTGCATTGTACAACACGGTTGCATCAGGGTGCAGTCTTGCCTTCTAGAACATGCTTGCATTCTAGAACACGCTTGCCTCATAGAGAAGTCTTGCATTGTAGAACAGGGTTGCCTCAGGGTGCAATCTTGCCTTCTAGAACATGTTTGCATTCTAGAACACGCATCATAGAGAAGTCTTGCATTCTAGAACAGGGTTGCATCAGGCTGCAGTCTTGCCTTCTAGAACATGCTTGCATGCTAGAACACGCTTGCATCATAGAGAAGTCTTGCATTCTAGAACAGGTTTGCATCAGGGTGCAGTCTTGCCTTCTAGAACATGCTTGCATTCTGGAACACGCTTGCATCATAGAGAAGTCTTGCATTCTAGAAAAGGGTTCCCTCAGAGTGCAGTCTTGCCTTCTAGAACATGCTTGCATTCTGGAACACGCTTCCGTCATAGAGAAGTCTTGCATTCTAGAACAGGGTTGCATCAGGGTGCAGTCTTGCCTTCTAGAACATGCTTGCATTCTAGAACACGCTTGCATCATAGAGAAGTCTTGCATTCCAGAACAGGGTTGCATCAGGGTGCAGTCTTGCCTTCTAGAACATGCTTGCATGCTAGAACACGCTTGCATCATAGAGAAGTCTTGCATTCCAGAACAGGGTTGCATCAGGGTGCAGTCTTGCCTTCTAGAACATGCTTGCATTCTAGAACACGCTTGCATGATAGAGAAGTCTTGCATTCTAGAACAGGGTTGCATCAGGGTGCAGTCTTGCCTTCTAGAACATGCTTGCATTCTAGAACACGCTTGCATGATAGAGAAGTCTTGCATTCTAGAACAGGGTTGCATCAGGGTGCAGGCTTGCCTTCTAGTACATGCTTGCATTCTAGAACACGCTTGCATCATAGAGAAGTCTTGCATTCTTGAACAGGGTTGCATCAGGGTGCAGTCTTGCCTTCTAGAACATGCTTGCATCATAGAGAAGACTTGCATTCTAGAACAGGGTTGCATCAGGGTGCAGTCTTGCCTTCTAGAACATGCTTGCATTCTGAAACACGCTTGCATCATAGAGAATTCTTGAATTGTACAACACGGTTGCATCAGGGTGCAGTCTTGCCTTCTAGAACATGCTTGCATTCTAGAACACGCTTGCATCATAGAGAAGTCTTGCATTCTAGAAAAGGTTTGCATCAGGGTGCAGTCTTGCCATCTAGAACATGCTTGCATTCTAGAACATGCTTGCATCACAGAGAAGTCTTGCATTCTAGAGCAGGGTTGCATCAGGGTGCAGTCTTGCCTTCTAGAACATGCTTGCATTCTAGAACACGCTTCCATCATAGAGAAGTCTTGCATTCTAGAACAGGGTTGCATCAGGGTGCAGTCTTGCCTTCTAGAACATGCTTGCATTCTGGAACACGCTTGCATCATAGAGAAGTCTTGCATTCTAGAGTAGGGATGCATCTGGGTGCAGTCTTGCATTCTAGATACTGTCTTGTATCATAGTGCAGGCTTGCATCATAGAGAAGTCTTGCATTCTAGAGCAGGGTTCCCTCAGGGTGCAGGCTTGCTTCTAGAACATGCTTGCATTCTGGAACACACTTGCATCATAGAGAAGTCTTACATTCTAGAACAGGCTTGCATCAGGGTGCAGGCTTGCATTCTAGGAACAGTCTTGAATCAAAATGATGGTTTGAATTCTAGAACACGCTTGCATCATATAGAAGTCTTGCATTCTAGAACAGTGTTGCATCAGGGTGCAGTCTTGCCTTCTAGAACATGCTTGCATTCTAGAACACGCTTGCATCATAGAGAAGTCTTGCATTCTAGAACAGGGTTGCATCAGGGTGCAGTCTTGCCTTCTAGAACATGCTTGCATTCTAGAACACGCTTGCATCATAGAGAAGTCTTGCATTCTAGAACAGGGTTGCATCAGGGTGCAGTCTTGCCTTCTAGAACATGCTTGCATGCTAGAACACGCTTGCATCATAGTGAAGTCTTGCATTCTAGAACAGGGTTGCATCAGGGTGCAGTCTTGCCTTCTAGAACATGCTTGCATTCTAGAACACGCTTGCATGATAGAGAAGTCTTGCATTCTAGAACAGGGTTGCATCAGGGTGCAGGCTTGCCTTCAAGAACATGCTTGCATTCTAGAACACGCTTGCATCATAGAGAAGTCTTGCATTCTAGAACAGGGTTGCATCAGGGTGCAGGCTTGCCTTCTAGAACATGCTTGCATTCTAGAACACGCTTGCCTCATAGAGAAGTCTTGCATTGTAGAACAGGGTTGCCTCAGGGTGCAATCTTGCCTTCTAGAACATGTTTGCATTCTAGAACACGCATCATAGAGAAGTCTTGCATTCTAGAAAAGGGTTCCCTCAGGGTGCAGTCTTGCCTTCTAGAACATGCTTGCATGCTAGAACACGCTTGCATCATAGAGAAGTCTTGCATTCTAGAACAGGTTTGCATCAGGGTGCAGTCTTGCCTTCTAGAACATGCTTGCATTCTGGAACACGCTTGCATCATAGAGAAGTCTTGCATTCTAGAAAAGGGTTCCCTCAGGGTGCAGTCTTGCCTTCTAGAACATGCTTGCATTCTGGAACACGCTTCCGTCATAGAGAAGTCTTGCATTCTAGAACAGGGTTGCATCAGGGTGCAGTCTTGCCTTCTAGAACATGCTTGCATTCTAGAACACGCTTGCATCATAGAGAAGTCTTGCATTCCAGAACAGGGTTGCATCAGGGTGCAGTCTTGCCTTCTAGAACATGCTTGCATGCTAGAACACGCTTGCATCATAGAGAAGTCTTGCATTCTAGAACAGGGTTGCATCAGGGTGCAGTCTTGCCTTCTAGAACATGCTTGCATTCTAGAACACGCTTGCATGATAGAGAAGTCTTGCATTCTAGAACAGGGTTGCATCAGGGTGCAGGCTTGCCTTCTAGTACATGCTTGCATTCTAGAACACGCTTGCATCATAGAGAAGTCTTGCATTCTAGAACAGGGTTGCATCAGGGTGCAGTCTTGCCTTCTAGAACATGCTTGCATCATAGAGAAGACTTGCATTCTAGAACAGGGTTGCATCAGGGTGCATTCTTGCCTTCTAGAACATGCTTGCATTCTGAAACACGCTTGCGTCATAGAGAAGTCTTGCATTCTAGAACAGGTTTGCATCAGGGTGCAGGCTTGCCTTCTAGAACATGCTTACATTCTAGAACACACTTGCATCATAGAGGAGTCTTGCATTCTAGAACAGGGTTGCATCAGGGTGCAGGCTTGCCTTCTAGAACATGCTTGCATTCTAGAACACGCTTGCACCATAGAGAAGTCTTGCATTCTAGAAAAGTGTTGCCTCAGGGTGCAGTCTTGCCTTCTAGAACATGCTTGCATTCTAGAACACGCTTGCATCATAGCGAATTCTTGAATTGTACAACACGGTTGCATCAGGGTGAAGTCTTGCCTTCTAGAACATGCTTGCATTCTAGAACACGCTTGCCTCATAGAGAAGTCTTGCATTGTAGAACAGGGTTGCCTCAGGTTGCAGTCTTGCCTTCTAGAACATGCTTGCATTCTAGAACACGCTTGCATCATAGTGAAGTCTTGCATTCTAGAACAGGGTTGCATCAGGGTGCAGTCTTGCATTCTAGAACATGCTTACATTCTAGAACACACTTGCATCATAGAGGAGTCTTGCATTCTAGAACAGGGTTGCATCAGGGTGCAGGCTTGCCTTCTAGAACATGCTTGCATTCTGGAACACGCTTGCGTCATAGAGAAGTCTTGCATTCTAAAACAGGGTTGCATCAGGGTGCAGTCTTGCATTCTAGAAGCTGTGTTGTATCATAGTGCAGGCTTGCATCATAGAGAAGTCTTGCATTCTAGAACAGGGTTGCCTCAGGGTGCAGTCTTGGCTTCTAGAACATGCTTGCATTCTAGAACACGCTTGCATCATAGAGAATTCTTGAATTGTACAACACGGTTGCATCAGGGTGCAGTCTTGCCTTCTAGAACATGCTTGCATTCTAGAACACGCTTGCCTCATAGAGAAGTCTTGCACTCTAGAACAGGGTTGCATCAGGGTGCAGTCTTGTTTTCTATAACATGGTTTCATTCTGGAACACGCTTGCATCATAGAGAAGTCTTGCATTCTAGAACAGGGTTGCATCAGGGTGCAGTCTTGCCCTCTAGAACATGCTAGCATTCTATAACACGCTTGCATGATAGAGAAATCTTGTATTCTAGAACAGGGTTGCATCAGGGTGCAGTCTTTCCTTCTAGAACATGCTTGCATTCTAGAACACGCTTGCATCATAGAGAAGTCTCGCATTCTAGAAAAGGTTTGCATCAGGGTGCAGTCTTGCCTTCTAGAACATGCTTGCATTCTAGAACATGCTTGCATCACAGAGAAGTCTTGCATTCTAGAGCAGGGTTGCATCAGGGTGCAGTCTTGCCTTCTAGAACATGCTTGCATTCTAGAACACGCTTGCATCATAGAGAAGTCTTGCATTCTAGAACAGGGTTGCATCAGGGTGCAGTCTTGCCTTCTAGAACATGCTTGCATTCTGGAACACGCTTGCATCATAGAGAAGTCTTGCCTTCTAGAGTAGGGATGCATCTGGGTGCAGTCTTGCATTCTAGATACTGTCTTGTATCATAGTGCAGGCTTGCATCATAGAGAAGTCTTGCATTCTAGAGCAGGGTTCCAAAAAGGTGCAGGCTTGCCTTCTAGAACATGCTTGCATTCTGGAACACGCTTGCGTCATAGAGAATTCTTGCATTCTAGAACAGGGTTTCATCTGGGTGCAGTCTTGCCTTCTAGAACATGCTTGCATTCTAGAACACGCTTGCATCATAGAGAAGTCTTACATTCTAGAACAGGCTTGCATCAGGGTGCAGGCTTGCATTCTAGGAACAGTCTTGAATCAAAATGATGGTTTGAATTCTAGAACACGCTTGCATCATAGAGAAGTCTTGCATTCTAGAACAGGGTTGCATCAGGGTGCAGTCTTGCCTTCTAGAACATGCTTGCATTCTAGAACACGCTTGCATCATAGAGAAGTCTTGCATTCTAGAACAGGGTTGCATCAGGGTGCAGTCTTGCCTTCTAGAACATGCTTGCATTCTAGAACACGCTTGCATCATAGAGAAGTCTTGCATTCTAGAACAGGGTTGCATCAGGGTGCAGTCTTGCCTTCTAGAACATGCTTGCATGCTAGAACACGCTTGCATCATAGTGAAGTCTTGCATTCTAGAACAGGGTTGCATCAGGGTGCAGTCTTGCCTTCTAGAACATGCTTGCATTCTAGAACACACTTGCATGATAGAGAAGTCTTGCATTCTAGAACAGGGTTGCATCAGGGTGCAGTCTTGTTTTCTATAACATGGTTTCATTCTGGAACACGCTTGCATCATAGAGAAGTCTTGCATTCTAGAACAGGGTTGCATCAGGGTGCAGTCTTGCCCTCTAGAACATGCTAGCATTCTATAACACGCTTGCATGATAGAGAAGTCTTGTATTCTAGAACAGGGTTGCATCAGGGTGCAGTCTTGCCTTCTAGAACATGCTTGCATTCTAGAACACGCTTGCATCATAGAGAAGTCTTGCATTCTAGAACAGGGTTGCATCAGGGTGCAGTCTTGCCTTCTAGAACATGCTTGCATTCTGGAACACGCTTGCATCATAGAGAAGTCTTGCCTTCTAGAGTAGGGATGCATCTGGGTGCAGTCTTGCATTCTAGATACTGTCTTGTATCATAGTGCAGGCTTGCATCATAGAGAAGCCTTGCATTCTAGAGCAGGGTTCCCTCAGGGTGCAGGCTTGCCTTCTAGAACATGCTTGCATTCTGGAACACGCTTGCGTCATAGAGAATTCTTGCATTCTAGAACAGGGTTTCATCTGGGTGCAGTCTTGCCTTCTAGAACATGCTTGCATTCTAGAACACGCTTGCATCATAGAGAAGTCTTACATTCTAGAACAGGCTTGCATCAGGGTGCAGGCTTGCATTCTAGGAACAGTCTTGAATCAAAATGATGGTTTGAATTCTAGAACACGCTTGCATCATAGAGAAGTCTTGCATTCTAGAACAGGGTTGCATCAGGGTGCAGTCTTGCCTTCTAGAACATGCTTGCATTCTAGAACACGCTTGCATCATAGAGAAGTCTTGCATTCTAGAACAGGGTTGCATCAGGGTGCAGTCTTGCCTTCTAGAACATGCTTGCATTCTAGAACACGCTTGCATCATAGAGAAGTCTTGCATTCTAGAACAGGGTTGCATCAGGGTGCAGTCTTGCCTTCTAGAACATGCTTGCATGCTAGAACACGCTTGCATCATAGTGAAGTCTTGCATTCTAGAACAGGGTTGCATCAGGGTGCAGTCTTGCCTTCTAGAACATGCTTGCATTCTAGAACACACTTGCATGATAGAGAAGTCTTGCTTTCTAGAACAGGGTTGCATCAGGGTGCAGGCTTGCCTTCTAGAACATGCTTGCATTCTAGAACACGCTTGCATGATAGAGAAGTCTTGCATTCTAGAACAGGGTTGCATCAGGGTGCAGGCTTGCCTTCTAGAACATGCTTGCATTCTAGAACACGCTTGCATGATAAGGAAGTCTTGCATTCTAGAACAGGGTTGCATCAGGGTGCAGTCTTGCCTTCTAGAACATGCTTGCATTCTAGAACACGCTTGCATGATAGAGAAGTCTTGCATTCTAGAACAGGGTTGCATCAGGGTGCCGGCTTGCCTTCTAGAACATGCTTGCATTCTAGAAAACGCTTGCATCATAGAGAAGTCTTGCATTCTAGAACAGGGTTGCATCAGGGTGCAGTCTTGCCTTCTAGAACATGCTAGCATCATAGAGAAGTCTTGCATTCTAGAGCAGGGTTGCATCAGGGTGCAGTCTTGCCTTCTAGAACATGCTTGCATTCTGGAACACGCTTCCGTCATAGAGAAGTCTTGCATTCTAGAAAAGGGTTGCCTCAGGGTGCAGGCTTGCCTTCTAGAACACGCTTGCATGATAGAGAAGTCTTGCATTCTAGAACAGGGTTGCATCAGGGTGCAGTCTTGCATTCTAGAAACTGTCTTGTATCATAGTGCAGGCTTGCATCATAGTGAAGTCTTGCATTCTAGAGCAGGGTTGCCTCAAGGTGCAGTCATGCATTCTAGAACATGCTTACATTCTAGAACACACTTGCATCATAGAGGAGTCTTGCATTCTAGAACAGGGTTGCATCAGGGTGCAGGCTTGCCTTCTAGAACATGCTTGCATTCTAGAAAACGCTTGCACCATAGAGAAGTCTTGCATTCTAGAGCAGGGTTTCATCTCGGTGCAGTCTTTCCTTCTAGAACAAGCTTGCATGCTAGAACACGCTTGCATCATAGAGAAGTCTTGCATTCTAGAACAGGGTTGCATCAGGGTGCAGTCTTGCCTTCTAGAACATGCTTGCATTCTAGAACACGCTTGCATCATAGAGAAGTCTTGCATTCTAGAGCAGGGTTGCGTCAGGGTGCAGTCTTGCCTTCTAGAACATGCTTGCATTCTGGAACACGCTTCCGTCATAGAGAAGTCTTGCATTCTAGAACAGGGTTGCATCAGGCTGCAGTATTGCCTTCTAGAACATGCTTGCATGCTAGAACACGCTTGCATCATAGAGAAGTCTTGCATTCTAGAACAGGTTTGCATCAGGGTGCAGTCTTGCCTTCTAGAACATGCTTGCATTCTGGAACACGCTTGCATCATAGAGAAGTCTTGCATTCTAGAAAAGGGTTCCCTCAGAGTGCAGTCTTGCCTTCTAGAACATGCTTGCATTCTGGAACACGCTTCCGTCATAGAGAAGTCTTGCATTCTAGAACAGGGTTGCATCAGGGTGCAGTCTTGCCTTCTAGAACATGCTTGCATTCTAGAACACGCTTGCATCATAGAGAAGTCTTGCATTCCAGAACAGGGTTGCATCAGGGTGCAGTCTTGCCTTCTAGAACATGCTTGCATGCTAGAACACGCTTGCATCATAGAGAAGTCTTGCATTCCAGAACAGGGTTGCATCAGGGTGCAGTCTTGCCTTCTAGAACATGCTTGCATTCTAGAACACGCTTGCATGATAGAGAAGTCTTGCATTCTAGAACAGGGTTGCATCAGGGTGCAGTCTTGCCTTCTAGAACATGCTTGCATTCTAGAACACGCTTGCATGATAGAGAAGTCTTGCATTCTAGAACAGGGTTGCATCAGGGTGCAGGCTTGCCTTCTAGTACATGCTTGCATTCTAGAACACGCTTGCATCATAGAGAAGTCTTGCATTCTTGAACAGGGTTGCATCAGGGTGCAGTCTTGCCTTCTAGAACATGCTTGCATCATAGAGAAGACTTGCATTCTAGAACAGGGTTGCATCAGGGTGCAGTCTTGCCTTCTAGAACATGCTTGCATTCTGAAACACGCTTGCATCATAGAGAATTCTTGAATTGTACAACACGGTTGCATCAGGGTGCAGTCTTGCCTTCTAGAACATGCTTGCATTCTAGAACACGCTTGCCTCATAGAGAAGTCTTGCACTCCAGAACAGGGTTGCATCAGGGTGCAGTCTTGTTTTCTATAACATGGTTTCATTCTGGAACACGCTTGCATCATAGAGAAGTCTTGCATTCTAGAACAGGGTTGCATCAGGGTGCAGTCTGGCCCTCTAGAACATGCTAGCATTCTATAACACGCTTGCATGATAGAGAAGTCTTGTATTCGAGAACAGGGTTGCATCAGGGTGCAGTCTTTCCTTCTAGAACATGCTTGCATTCTAGAACACGCTTGCATCATAGAGAAGTCTTGCATTCTAGAAAAGGTTTGCATCAGGGTGCAGTCTTGCCATCTAGAACATGCTTGCATTCTAGAACATGCTTGCATCACAGAGAAGTCTTGCATTCTAGAGCAGGGTTGCATCAGGGTGCAGTCTTGCCTTCTAGAACATGCTTGCATTCTAGAACACGCTTGCATCATAGAGAAGTCTTGCATTCTAGAACAGGGTTGCATCAGGGTGCAGTCTTGCCTTCTAGAACATGCTTGCATTCTGGAACACGCTTGCATCATAGAGAAGTCTTGCATTCTAGAGTAGGGATGCATCTGGGTGCAGTCTTGCATTCTAGATACTGTCTTGTATCATAGTGCAGGCTTGCATCATAGAGAAGTCTTGCATTCTAGAGCAGGGTTCCCTCAGGGTGCAGGCTTGCTTCTAGAACATGCTTGCATTCTGGAACACACTTGCATCATAGAGAAGTCTTACATTCTAGAACAGGCTTGCATCAGGGTGCAGGCTTGCATTCTAGGAACAGTCTTGAATCAAAATGATGGTTTGAATTCTAGAACACGCTTGCATCATAGAGAAGTCTTGCATTCTAGAACAGGGTTGCATCAGGGTGCAGTCTTGCCTTCTAGAACATGCTTGCATTCTAGAACACGCTTGCATCATAGAGAAGTCTTGCATTCTAGAACAGGGTTGCATCAGGGTGCAGTCTTGCCTTCTAGAACATGCTTGCATTCTAGAACACGCTTGCATGATAGAGAAGTCTTGCATTCTAGAACAGGGTTGCATCAGGGTGCAGTCTTGCCTTCTAGAACATGCTTGCATGCTAGAACACGCTTGCATCATAGTGAAGTCTTGCATTCTAGAACAGGGTTGCATCAGGGTGCAGTCTTGCCTTCTAGAACATGCTTGCATTCTAGAACACACTTGCATGATAGAGAAGTCTTGCATTCTAGAACAGGGTTGCATCAGGGTGCAGTCTTGTTTTCTATAACATGGTTTCATTCTGGAACACGCTTGCATCATAGAGAAGTCTTGCATTCTAGAACAGGGTTGCATCAGGGTGCAGTCTTGCCCTCTAGAACATGCTAGCATTCTATAACACGCTTGCATGATAGAGAAGTCTTGTATTCTAGAACAGGGTTGCATCAGGGTGCAGTCTTGCCTTCTAGAACATGCTTGCATTCTAGAACACGCTTGCATCATAGAGAAGTCTTGCATTCTAGAACAGGGTTGCATCAGGGTGCAGTCTTGCCTTCTAGAACATGCTTGCATTCTGGAACACGCTTGCATCATAGAGAAGTCTTGCCTTCTAGAGTAGGGATGCATCTGGGTGCAGTCTTGCATTCTAGATACTGTCTTGTATCATAGTGCAGGCTTGCATCATAGAGAAGCCTTGCATTCTAGAGCAGGGTTCCCTCAGGGTGCAGGCTTGCCTTCTAGAACATGCTTGCATTCTGGAACACGCTTGCGTCATAGAGAATTCTTGCATTCTAGAACAGGGTTTCATCTGGGTGCAGTCTTGCCTTCTAGAACATGCTTGCATTCTAGAACACGCTTGCATCATAGAGAAGTCTTACATTCTAGAACAGGCTTGCATCAGGGTGCAGGCTTGCATTCTAGGAACAGTCTTGAATCAAAATGATGGTTTGAATTCTAGAACACGCTTGCATCATAGAGAAGTCTTGCATTCTAGAACAGGGTTGCATCAGGGTGCAGTCTTGCCTTCTAGAACATGCTTGCATTCTAGAACACGCTTGCATCATAGAGAAGTCTTGCATTCTAGAACAGGGTTGCATCAGGGTGCAGTCTTGCCTTCTAGAACATGCTTGCATTCTAGAACACGCTTGCATCATAGAGAAGTCTTGCATTCTAGAACAGGGTTGCATCAGGGTGCAGTCTTGCCTTCTAGAACATGCTTGCATGCTAGAACACGCTTGCATCATAGAGAAGTCTTGCATTCTAGAACAGGGTTGCATCAGGGTGCAGTCTTGCCTTCTAGAACATGCTTGCATTCTAGAACACACTTGCATGATAGAGAAGTCTTGCATTCTAGAACAGGGTTGCATCAGGGTGCAGGCTTGCCTTCTAGAACATGCTTGCATTCTAGAACACGCTTGCATAATAGAGAAGTCTTGCATTCTAGAACAGGGTTGCATCAGGGTGCAGGCTTGCCTTCTAGAACATGCTTGCATTCTAGAACACGCTTGCATGATAAGGAAGTCTTGCATTCTAGAACAGGGTTGCATCAGGGTGCAGTCTTGCCTTCTAGAACATGCTTGCATTCTAGAACACGCTTGCATGATAGAGAAGTCTTGCATTCTAGAACAGGGTTGCATCAGGGTGCCGGCTTGCCTTCTAGAACATGCTTGCATTCTAGAACACGCTTGCATCATAGAGAAGTCTTGCATTCTAGAACAGGGTTGCATCAGGGTGCAGTCTTGCCTTCTAGAACATGCTAGCATCATAGAGAAGTCTTGCATTCTAGAGCAGGGTTGCATCAGGGTGCAGTCTTGCCTTCTAGAACATGCTTGCATTCTGGAACACGCTTCCGTCATAGAGAAGTCTTGCATTCTAGAAAAGGGTTGCCTCAGGGTGCAGGCTTGCCTTCTAGAACACGCTTGCATGATAGAGAAGTCTTGCATTCTAGAACAGGGTTGCATCAGGGTGCAGTCTTGCATTCTAGAAACTGTCTTGTATCATAGTGCAGGCTTGCATCATAGTGAAGTCTTGCATTCTAGAGCAGGGTTGCCTCAAGGTGCAGTCATGCATTCTAGAACATGCTTACATTCTAGAACACACTTGCATCATAGAGGAGTCTTGCATTCTAGAACAGGGTTGCATCAGGGTGCAGGCTTGCCTTCTAGAACATGCTTGCATTCTAGAAAACGCTTGCACCATAGAGAAGTCTTGCATTCTAGAGCAGGGTTTCATCTCGGTGCAGTCTTTCCTTCTAGAACAAGCTTGCATGCTAGAACACGCTTGCATCATAGAGAAGTCTTGCATTCTAGAACAGGGTTGCATCAGGGTGCAGTCTTGCCTTCTAGAACATGCTTGCATTCTAGAACACGCTTGCATCATAGAGAAGTCTTGCATTCTAGAGCAGGGTTGCGTCAGGGTGCAGTCTTGCCTTCTAGAACATGCTTGCATTCTGGAACACGCTTCCGTCATAGAGAAGTCTTGCATTCTAGAACAGGGTTGCATCAGGCTGCAGTATTGCCTTCTAGAACATTCTTGCATTCTAGAACACGCTTGCATCATAGAGAATTCTTGCATTGTACAACACGGTTGCATCAGGGTGCAGTCTTGCCTTCTAGAACATGCTTGCATTCTAGAACACGCTTGCCTCATAGAGAAGTCTTGCATTGTAGAACAGGGTTGCCTCAGGGTGCAATCTTGCCTTCTAGAACATGTTTGCATTCTAGAACACGCATCATAGAGAAGTCTTGCATTCTAGAACAGGGTTGCATCAGGCTGCAGTCTTGCCTTCTAGAACATGCTTGCATGCTAGAACACGCTTGCATCATAGAGAAGTCTTGCATTCTAGAACAGGTTTGCATCAGGGTGCAGTCTTGCCTTCTAGAACATGCTTGCATTCTGGAACACGCTTGCATCATAGAGAAGTCTTGCATTCTAGAAAAGGGTTCCCTCAGGGTGCAGTCTTGCCTTCTAGAACATGCTTGCATTCTGGAACACGCTTCCGTCATAGAGAAGTCTTGCATTCTAGAACAGGGTTGCATCAGGGTGCAGTCTTGCCTTCTAGAACATGCTTGCATTCTAGAACACGCTTGCATCATAGAGAAGTCTTGCATTCCAGAACAGGGTTGCATCAGGGTGCAGTCTTGCCTTCTAGAACATGCTTGCATGCTAGAACACGCTTGCATCATAGAGAAGTCTTGCATTCCAGAACAGGGTTGCATCAGGGTGCAGTCTTGCCTTCTAGAACATGCTTGCATTCTAGAACACGCTTGCATGATAGAGAAGTCTTGCATTCTAGAACAGGGTTGCATCAGGGTGCAGTCTTGCCTTCTAGAACATGCTTGCATTCTAGAACACGCTTGCATGATAGAGAAGTCTTGCATTCTAGAACAGGGTTGCATCAGGGTGCAGGCTTGCCTTCTAGTACATGCTTGCATTCTAGAACACGCTTGCATCATAGAGAAGTCTTGCATTCTTGAACAGGGTTGTATCAGGGTGCAGTCTTGCCTTCTAGAACATGCTTGCATCATAGAGAAGACTTGCATTCTAGAACAGGGTTGCATCAGGGTGCAGTCTTGCCTTCTAGAACATGCTTGCATTCTGAAACACGCTTGCATCATAGAGAATTCTTGAATTGTACAACACGGTTGCATCAGGGTGCAGTCTTGCCTTCTAGAACATGCTTGCATTCTAGAACACGCTTGCCTCATAGAGAAGTCTTGCACTCCAGAACAGGGTTGCATCAGGGTGCAGTCTTGTTTTCTATAACATGGTTTCATTCTGGAACACGCTTGCATCATAGAGAAGTCTTGCATTCTAGAACAGGGTTGCATCAGGGTGCAGTCTGGCCCTCTAGAACATTCTAGCATTCTATAACACGCTTGCATGATAGAGAAGTCTTGTATTCGAGAACAGGGTTGCATCAGGGTGCAGTCTTTCCTTCTAGAACATGCTTGCATTCTAGAACACGCTTGCATCATAGAGAAGTCTTGCATTCTAGAAAAGGTTTGCATCAGGGTGCAGTCTTGCCATCTAGAACATGCTTGCATTCTAGAACATGCTTGCATCACAGAGAAGTCTTGCATTCTAGAGCAGGGTTGCATCAGGGTGCAGTCTTGCCTTCTAGAACATGCTTGCATTCTAGAACACGCTTGCATCATAGAGAAGTCTTGCATTCTAGAACAGGGTTGCATCAGGGTGCAGTCTTGCCTTCTAGAACATGCTTGCATTCTGGAACACGCTTGCATCATAGAGAAGTCTTGCATTCTAGAGTAGGGATGCATCTGGGTGCAGTCTTGCATTCTAGATACTGTCTTGTATCATAGTGCAGGCTTGCATCATAGAGAAGTCTTGCATTCTAGAGCAGGGTTCCCTCAGGGTGCAGGCTTGCTTCTAGAACATGCTTGCATTCTGGAACACGCTTGCATCATAGAGAAGTCTTACATTCTAGAACAGGCTTGCATCAGGGTGCAGGCTTGCATTCTAGGAACAGTCTTGAATCAAAATGATGGTTTGAATTCTAGAACACGCTTGCATCATAGAGAAGTCTTGCATTCTAGAACAGTGTTGCATCAGGGTGCAGTCTTGCCTTCTAGAACATGCTTGCATTCTAGAACATGCTTGCATCATAGAGAAGTCTTGCATTCTAGAACAGGGTTGCATCAGGGTGCAGTCTTGCCTTCTAGAACATGCTTGCATTCTAGAACACGCTTGCATCATAGAGAAGTCTTGCATTCTAGAACAGGGTTGCATCAGGGTGCAGTCTTGCCTTCTAGAACATGCTTGCATGCTAGAACACGCTTGCATCATAGTGAAGTCTTGCATTCTAGAACAGGGTTGCATCAGGGTGCAGTCTTGCCTTCTAGAACATGCTTGCATTCTAGAACACGCTTGCATGATAGAGAAGTCTTGCATTCTAGAACAGGGTTGCATCAGGGTGCAGGCTTGCCTTCTAGAAAATGCTTGCATTCTAGAACACGCTTGCATCATAGAGAAGTCTTGCATTCTAGAACAGGGTTGCATCAGGGTTCAGGCTTGCCTTCTAGAACATGCTTGCATTCTAGAACACGCTTGCCTCATAGAGAAGTCTTGCATTGTAGAACAGGGTTGCCTCAGGGTGCAATCTTGCCTTCTAGAACATGTTTGCATTCTAGAACACGCATCATAGAGAAGTCTTGCATTCTAGAAAAGGGTTCCCTCAGGGTGCAGTCTTGCCTTCTAGAACATGCTTCCATGCTAGAACACGCTTGCATCATAGAGAAGTCTTGCATTCTAGAACAGGTTTGCATCAGGGTGCAGTCTTGCCTTCTAGAACATGCTTGCATTCTGGAACACGCTTGCATCATAGAGAAGTCTTGCATTCTAGAAAAGGGTTCCCTCAGGGTGCAGTCTTGCCTTCTAGAACATGCTTGCATTCTGGAACACGCTTCCGTCATAGAGAAGTCTTGCATTCTAGAACAGGGTTGCATCAGGGTGCAGTCTTGCCTTCTAGAACATGCTTGCATTCTAGAACACGCTTGCATCATAGAGAAGTCTTGCATTCCAGAACAGGGTTGCATCAGGGTGCAGTCTTGCCTTCTAGAACATGCTTGCATGCTAGAACACGCTTGCATCATAGAGAAGTCTTGCATTCCAGAACAGGGTTGCATCAGGGTGCAGTCTTGCCTTCTAGAACATGCTTGCATTCTAGAACACGCTTGCATGATAGAGAAGTCTTGCATTCTAGAACAGGGTTGCATCAGGGTGCAGTCTTGCCTTCTAGAACATGCTTGCATTCTAGAACACGCTTGCATGATAGAGAAGTCTTGCATTCTAGAACAGGGTTGCATCAGGGTGCAGGCTTGCCTTCTAGTACATGCTTGCATTCTAGAACACGCTTGCATCATAGAGAAGTCTTGCATTCTAGAACAGGGTTGCATCAGGGTGCAGTCTTGCCTTCTAGAGCATGCTTGCATCATAGAGAAGACTTGCATTCTAGAACAGGGTTGCATCAGGGTGCAGTCTTGCCTTCTAGAACATGCTTGCATTCTGAAACACGCTTGCGTCATAGAGAAGTCTTGCATTCTAGAACAGGTTTGCATCAGGGTGCAGGCTTGCCTTCTAGAAAATGTCTTGTATCATAGTGCAAGCTTGCATCATAGTGAAGTCTTGCATTCTAGAACAGGGTTGCATCAGGGTGCAGTCTTGCATTCTAGAACATGCTTACATTCTAGAACACACTTGCATCATAGAGGAGTCTTGCATTCTAGAACAGGGTTGCATCAGGGTGCAGGCTTGCCTTCTAGAACATGCTTGCATTCTAGAACACGCTTGCACCATAGAGAAGTCTTGCATTCTAGAAAAGTGTTGCCTCAGGGTGCAGTCTTGCCTTCTAGAACATGCTTGCATTCTAGAACACGCTTGCATCATAGCGAATTCTTGAATTGTACAACACGGTTGCATCAGGGTGCAGTCTTGCCTTCTAGAACATGCTTGCATTCTAGAACACGCTTGCCTCATAGAGAAGTCTTGCATTGTAGAACAGGGTTGCCTCAGGTTGCAGTCTTGCCTTCTAGAACATGCTTGCATTCTAGAACACGCTTGCATCATAGTGAAGTCTTGCATTCTAGAACAGGGTTGCATCAGGGTGCAGTCTTGCATTCTAGAACATGCTTACATTCTAGAACACACTTGCATCATAGAGGAGTCTTGCATTCTAGAACAGGGTTGCATCAGGGTGCAGGCTTGCCTTCTAGAACATGCTTGCATTCTGGAACACGCTTGCGTCATAGAGAAGTCTTGCATTCTAAAACAGGGTTGCATCAGGGTGCAGTCTTGCATTCTAGAAGCTGTGTTGTATCATAGTGCAGGCTTGCATCATAGAGAAGTCTTGCATTCTAGAACAGGGTTGCCTCAGGGTGCAGTCTTGGCTTCTAGAACATGCTTGCATTCTAGAACACGCTTGCATCATAGAGAATTCTTGAATTGTACAACACGGTTGCATCAGGGTGCAGTCTTGCCTTCTAGAACATGCTTGCATTCTAGAACACGCTTGCCTCATAGAGAAGTCTTGCACTCTAGAACAGGGTTGCATCAGGGTGCAGTCTTGTTTTCTATAACATGGTTTCATTCTGGAACACGCTTGCATCATAGAGAAGTCTTGCATTCTAGAAAAGGTTTGCATCAGGGTGCAGTCTTGCCTTCTAGAACATGCTTGCATTCTAGAACATGCTTGCATCACAGAGAAGTCTTGCATTCTAGAGCAGGGTTGCATCAGGGTGCAGTCTTGCCTTCTAGAACATGCTTGCATTCTAGAACACGCTTGCATCATAGAGAAGTCTTGCATTCTAGAACAGGGTTGCATCAGGGTGCAGTCTTGCCTTCTAGAACATGCTTGCATTCTGGAACACGCTTGCATCATAGAGAAGTCTTGCCTTCTAGAGTAGGGATGCATCTGGGTGCAGTCTTGCATTCTAGATACTGTCTTGTATCATAGTGCAGGCTTGCATCATAGAGAAGTCTTGCATTCTAGAGCAGGGTTCCCTCAGGGTGCAGGCTTGCCTTCTAGAACATGCTTGCATTCTGGAACACGCTTGCGTCATAGAGAACTCTTGCATTCTAGAACAGGGTTTCATCTGGGTGCAGTCTTGCCTTCTAGAACATGCTTGCATTCTAGAACACGCTTGCATCATAGAGAAGTCTTACATTCTAGAACAGGCTTGCATCAGGGTGCAGGCTTGCATTCTAGGAACAGTCTTGAATCAAAATGATGGTTTGAATTCTAGAACACGCTTGCATCATAGAGAAGTCTTGCATTCTAGAACAGGGTTGCATCAGGGTGCAGTCTTGCCTTCTAGAACATGCTTGCATTCTAGAACACGCTTGCATCATAGAGAAGTCTTGCATTCTAGAACAGGGTTGCATCAGGGTGCAGTCTTGCCTTCTAGAACATGCTTGCATTCTAGAACACGCTTGCATCATAGAGAAGTCTTGCATTCTAGAACAGGGTTGCATCAGGGTGCAGTCTTGCCTTCTAGAACATGCTTGCATGCTAGAACACGCTTGCATCATAGTGAAGTCTTGCATTCTAGAACAGGGTTGCATCAGGGTGCAGTCTTGCCTTCTAGAACATGCTTGCATTCTAGAACACACTTGCATGATAGAGAAGTCTTGCATTCTAGAACAGGGTTGCATCAGGGTGCAGGCTTGCCTTCTAGAACATGCTTGCATTCTAGAACACGCTTGCATGATAGAGAAGTCTTGCATTCTAGAACAGGGTTGCATCAGGGTGCAGGCTTGCCTTCTAGAACATGCTTGCATTCTAGAACACGCTTGCATGATAAGGAAGTCTTGCATTCTAGAACAGGGTTGCATCAGGGTGCAGTCTTGCCTTCTAGAACATGCTTGCATTCTAGAACACGCTTGCATGATAGAGAAGTCTTGCATTCTAGAACAGGGTTGCATCAGGGTGCAGGCTTGCCTTCTAGAACATGCTTGCATTCTAGAACACGCTTGCATCATAGAGAAGTCTTGCATTTTAGAACAGGCTTGCATCAGGGTGCAGTCTTGCCTTCTAGAACATGCTAGCATCATAGAGAAGTCTTGCATTCTAGAGCAGGGTTGCATCAGGGTGCAGTCTTGCCTTCTAGAACATGCTTGCATTCTGGAACACGCTTCCGTCATAGAGAAGTCTTGCATTCTAGAAAAGGGTTGCCTCAGGGTGCAGGCTTGCCTTCTAGAACATGCTTGCATGATAGAGAATTCTTGCATTCTAGAACAGGGTTGCATCAGGGTGCAGGCTTGCCTTCTAGTACATGCTTGCATTCTAGAACACGCTTGCATCATAGAGAAGTCTTGCATTCTAGAACAGGGTTGCATCAGGGTGCAGTCTTGCCTTCTAGAACATGCTTGCATCATAGAGAAGACTTGCATTCTAGAACAGGGTTGCATCAGGGTGCAGTCTTGCCTTCTAGAACATGCTTGCATTCTGAAACACGCTTGCGTCATAGAGAAGTCTTGCATTCTAGAACAGGTTTGCATCAGGGTGCAGGCTTGCCTTCTAGAAAATGTCTTGTATCATAGTGCAAGCTTGCATCATAGTGAAGTCTTGCATTCTAGAACAGGTTTGCATCAGGGTGCAGTCTTGCATTCTAGAACATGCTTACATTCTAGAACACACTTGCATCATAGAGGAGTCTTGCATTCTAGAACAGGGTTGCATCAGGGTGCAGGCTTGCCTTCTAGAACACGCTTGCATTCTAGAACACGCTTGCACCATAGAGAAATCTTGCATTCTAGAAAAGTGTTGCCTCAGGGTGCAGTCTTGCCTTCTAGAACATGCTTGCATTCTAGAACACGCTTGCATCATAGCGAATTCTTGAATTGTACAACACGGTTGCATCAGGGTGCAGTCTTGCCTTCTAGAACATGCTTGCATTCTAGAACACGCTTGCCTCATAGAGAAGTCTTGCATTGTAGAACAGGGTTGCCTCAGGTTGCAGTCTTGCCTTCTAGAACATGCTTGCATTCTAGAACACGCTTGCATCATAGTGAAGTCTTGCATTCTAGAACAGGGTTGCATCAGGGTGCAGTCTTGCATTCTAGAACATGCTTACATTCTAGAACACACTTGCATCATAGAGGAGTCTTGCATTCTAGAACAGGGTTGCATCAGGGTGCAGGCTTGCCTTCTAGAACATGCTTGCATTCTGGAACACGCTTGCGTCATAGAGAAGTCTTGCATTCTAAAACAGGGTTGCATCAGGGTGCAGTCTTGCATTCTAGAAGCTGTGTTGTATCATAGTGCAGGCTTGCATCATAGAGAAGTCTTGCATTCTAGAACAGGGTTGCCTCAGGGTGCAGTCTTGGCTTCTAGAACATGCTTGCATTCTAGAACACGCTTGCCTCATAGAGAAGTCTTGCACTCCAGAACAGGGTTGCATCAGGGTGCAGTCTTGTTTTCTATAACATGGTTTCATTCTGGAACACGCTTGCATCATAGAGAAGTCTTGCATTCTAGAACAGGGTTGCATCAGGGTGCAGTCTTGCCTTCTAGAACATGCTTGCATTCTAGAACACACTTGCATGATAGAGAAGTCTTGCATTCTAGAACAGGGTTGCATCAGGGTGCAGGCTTGCCTTCTAGAACATGCTTGCATTCTAGAACACGCTTGCATGATAGAGAAGTCTTGCATTCTAGAACAGGGTTGCATCAGGGTGCAGGCTTGCCTTCTAGAACATGCTTGCATTCTAGAACACGCTTGCATGATAAGGAAGTCTTGCATTCTAGAACAGGGTTGCATCAGGGTGCAGTCTTGCCTTCTAGAACATGCTTGCATTCTAGAACACGCTTGCATGATAGAGAAGTCTTGCATTCTAGAACAGGGTTGCATCAGGGTGCAGGCTTGCCTTCTAGAACATGCTTGCATTCTAGAACACGCTTGCATCATAGAGAAGTCTTGCATTCTAGAACAGGCTTGCATCAGGGTGCAGTCTTGCCTTCTAGAACATGCTAGCATCATAGAGAAGTCTTGCATTCTAGAGCAGGGTTGCATCAGGGTGCAGTCTTGCCTTCTAGAACATGCTTGCATTCTGGAACACGCTTCCGTCATAGAGAAGTCTTGCATTCTAGAAAAGGGTTGCCTCAGGGTGCAGGCTTGCCTTCTAGAACATGCTTGCATGATAGAGAAGTCTTGCATTCTAGAACAGGGTTGCATCAGGGTGCAGGCTTGCCTTCTAGTACATGCTTGCATTCTAGAACACGCTTGCATCATAGAGAAGTCTTGCATTCTAGAACAGGGTTGCATCAGGGTGCAGTCTTGCCTTCTAGAACATGCTTGCATCATAGAGAAGACTTGCATTCTAGAACAGGGTTGCATCAGGGTGCAGTCTTGCCTTCTAGAACATGCTTGCATTCTGAAACACGCTTGCGTCATAGAGAAGTCTTGCATTCTAGAACAGGTTTGCATCAGGGTGCAGGCTTGCCTTCTAGAAAATGTCTTGTATCATAGTGCAAGCTTGCATCATAGTGAAGTCTTGCATTCTAGAACAGGGTTGCATCAGGGTGCAGTCTTGCATTCTAGAACATGCTTACATTCTAGAACACACTTGCATCATAGAGGAGTCTTGCATTCTAGAACAGGGTTGCATCAGGGTGCAGGCTTGCCTTCTAGAACATGCTTGCATTCTAGAACACGCTTGCACCATAGAGAAGTCTTGCATTCTAGAAAAGTGTTGCCTCAGGGTGCAGTCTTGCCTTCTAGAACATGCTTGCATTATAGAACACGCTTGCATCATAGCGAATTCTTGAATTGTACAACACGGTTGCATCAGGGTGCAGTCTTGCCTTCTAGAACATGCTTGCATTCTAGAACACGCTTGCCTCATAGAGAAGTCTTGCATTGTAGAACAGGGTTGCCTCAGGTTGCAGTCTTGCCTTCTAGAACATGCTTGCATTCTAGAACACGCTTGCATCATAGTGAAGTCTTGCATTCTAGAACAGGGTTGCATCAGGGTGCAGTCTTGCATTCTAGAACATGCTTACATTCTAGAACACACTTGCATCATAGAGGAGTCTTGCATTCTAGAACAGGGTTGCATCAGGGTGCAGGCTTGCCTTCTAGAACATGCTTGCATTCTGGAACACGCTTGCGTCATAGAGAAGTCTTGCATTCTAAAACAGGGTTGCATCAGGGTGCAGTCTTGCATTCTAGAAGCTGTGTTGTATCATAGTGCAGGCTTGCATCATAGAGAAGTCTTGCATTCTAGAACAGGGTTGCCTCAGGGTGCAGTCTTGGCTTCTAGAACATGCTTGCATTCTAGAACACGCTTGCCTCATAGAGAAGTCTTGCACTCCAGAACAGGGTTGCATCAGGGTGCAGTCTTGTTTTCTATAACATGGTTTCATTCTGGAACACGCTTGCATCATAGAGAAGTCTTGCATTCTAGAACAGGGTTGCATCAGGGTGCAGTCTTGCCCTCTAGAACATGCTAGCATTCTATAACACGCTTGCATGATAGAGAAGTCTTGTATTCTAGACAGGGTTGCATCAGGGTGCAGTCTTTCCTTCTAGAAAATGCTTGCATTCTAGAACACGCTTGCATCATAGAGAAGTCTTGCATTCTAGAACAGGGTTTCATCAGGGTGCAGTCTTGCCTTCTAGAACATGCTTGCATTCTAGAACACGCTTGCATCATAGAGAAGTCTTACATTCTAGAACAGGCTTGCATCAGGGTGCAGGCTTGCATTCTAGGAACAGTCTTGAATCAAAATGATGGTTTGAATTCTAGAACACGCTTGCATCATAGAGAAGTCTTGCATTCTAGAACAGGGTTGCATCAGGGTGCAGTCTTGCCTTCTAGAACATGCTTGCATTCTAGAACACGCTTGCATCATAGAGAAGTCTTGCATTCTAGAACAGGGTTGCATCAGGGTGCAGTCTTGCCTTCTAGAACATGCTTGCATTCTAGAACACGCTTGCATCATAGAGAAGTCTTGCATTCTAGAACAGGGTTGCATCAGGGTGCAGTCTTGCCTTCTAGAACATGCTTGCATGCTAGAACACGCTTGCATCATAGTGAAGTCTTGCATTCTAGAACAGGGTTGCATCAGGGTGCAGTCTTGCCTTCTAGAACATGCTTGCATTCTAGAACACACTTGCATGATAGAGAAGTCTTGCATTCTAGAACAGGGTTGCATCAGGGTGCAGGCTTGCCTTCTAGAACATGCTTGCATTCTAGAACACGCTTGCATGATAGAGAAGTCTTGCATTCTAGAACAGGGTTGCATCAGGGTGCAGGCTTGCCTTCTAGAACATGCTTGCATTCTAGAACACGCTTGCATGATAAGGAAGTCTTGCATTCTAGAACAGGGTTGCATCAGGGTGCAGTCTTGCCTTCTAGAACATGCTTGCATTCTAGAACACGCTTGCATCATAGAGAAGTCTTGCATTCTAGAACAGGGTTGCATCAGGGTGCAGGCTTGCCTTCTAGAACATGCTTGCATTCTAGAACACGCTTGCATCATAGAGAAGTCTTGCATTCTAGAACAGGGTTGCATCAGGGTGCAGTCTTGCCTTCTAGAACATGCTTGCATCATAGAGAAGACTTGCATTCTAGAACAGGGTTGCATCAGGGTGCAGTCTTGCCTTCTAGAACATGCTTGCATTCTGGAACACGCTTCCGTCATAGAGAAGTCTTGCATTCTAGAAAAGGGTTGCCTCAGGGTGCAGGCTTGCCTTCTAGAACATGCTTGCATTCTAGAACACGCTTGCATCATAGAGAATTCTTGAATTGTACAACACGGTTGCATCAGGGTGCAGTCTTGTCTTCTAGAACATGTTTGCATTCTAGAACACGCATCATAGAGAAGTCTTGCATTCTAGAGCAGGGTTGCATCAGGGTGCAGTCTGGCCTTCTAGAACATGCTTGCATGCTAGAACACGCTTGCATCATAGAGAAGTCTTGCATTCTAGAACAGGCTTGCATCAGGGTGCAGGCTTGCATTCTAGGAACAGTCTTGAATCATAATGATGTTTGAATTCTAGAACAAGGTTGCATCATAGAGAAATCTTGCATTCTAGAACAGGGTTGCATCAGGGTGCAGTCTTGCCTTCTAGAACATGCTTGCATTCTAGAACACGCTTGCATCATAGAGAAGTCTTGCATTCTAGAACAGGGTTGCATCAGGGTGCAGTCTTGCCTTCTAGAACATGCTTGCATGCTAGAACACGTCTGCATCATAGAGAAGTCTTGCATTATAGAACAGGGTTGCATCAGGGTGCAGTCTTGCCTTCTAGAACACGCTTGCATGATAGAGAAGTCTTGCATTCTAGAACAGGGTTGCATCAGGGTGCAGTCTTGCCTTCTAGAACACGCTTGCATGATAGAGAAGTCTTGCATTCTAGAACAGGGTTGCATCAGGGTGCAGGCTTGCCTTCTGGAGCATGCTTGCATTCTGGAACACGCTTGCATCATAGAGAAGTCTTGCATTCTAGAACAGGGTTGCATCAGGGTGCAGGCTTGCCTTCTAGAACATGCTTGCATGCTAGAACACGCTTGCGTCATAGAGAAGTCTTGCATTCTAGAACAGTGTTGCCTCAGGGTGCAGTCTTCAATTCTAGAAACTGTCTTGTATCATAGTGCAGCCTTGCATCATAGTGAAGTCTTGCATTCTAGAGCAGGGTTGCCTCAGGGTGCAGTCTTGCATTCTAGAACATGCTTACATTCTAGAACACACTTGCATCATAGAGGAGTCTTGCATTCTAGAACAGGGTTGCCTCAGGGTGCAGGCTTGCCTTCTAGAACATGCTTGCATTCTAGAACACGCTTGCATCATAGAGAAGTCTTGCATTCTAGAACAGGGTTGCATCAGGGTGCAGGCTTGCCTTCTAGAACATGCTTGCATTCTGGAACACGCTTGCATCATAGAGAAGTCTTGCATTCTAGAACAGGGTTGCATCAGGGTGCAGTCTTGCCTTCTAGAACATGCTTGCATCATAGAGAAGTCTTGCATTCTAGAGCAGGGTTGCGTCAGGGTGCAGTCTTGCCTTCTAGAACATGGTTGCATTCTGGAACACGCTTCCGTCATAGAGAAGTCTTGCATTCAAGAACAGGGTTGCATCAGGCTGCAGTCTTGCCTTCTAGAACATGCTTGCATTCTAGAACACGCTTGCATCATAGAGAATTCTTGCATTGTACAACACGGTTGCATCAGGGTGCAGTCTTGCCTTCTAGAACATGCTTGCATTCTAGAACACGCTTGCCTCATAGAGAAGTCTTGCATTGTAGAACAGGGTTGCATCAGGGTGCAGTCTTGCCTTCTAGAACATGCTTGCATGCTAGAACACGCTTGCATCATAGAGACGTCTTGCATTCTAGAACAGGGTTGCATCAGGGTGCAGTCTTGCCTTCTAGAACATGCTTGCATTCTGGAACACGCTTGCATCATAGAGAAGTCTTGCATTCTAGAACAGGGTTGCCTCAGGGTGCAGTCTTGCCTTCTAGAACATGCTTGCATTCTGGAACACGCTTCCGTCATAGAGAAGTCTTGCATTCTAGAACAGGGTTGCATCAGGGTGCAGTCTTGCCTTCTAGAACATGCTTGCATTCCAGAACACGCTTGCATCATAGAGAAGTCTTGCATTCTAGAACAGGGTTGCATCAGGGTGCAGTCTAGCCTTCTGGAGCATGCTTGCATGCTAGAACACGCTTGCATCATAGAGAAGTCTTGCATTCTAGAACCGGTTTGCATCAGGGTGCAGTCTTGCCTTCTAGAACACGCTTGCATGATAGAGAAGTCTTGCATTCTAGAACAGGGTTGCATCAGGGTGCAGGCTTGCCTTCTAGAACATGCTTGCATGCTAGAACACGCTTGCATGATAGAGAAGTCTTGCATTCTAGAACAGGGTTGCATCAGGGTGCAGGCTTGCCTTCTAGAACATGCTTGCATTCTAGAACACGCTTGCATCATAGAGAAGTCTTGCATTCTAGAACAGGGTTGCATCAGGGTGCAGTCTTGCATTCTAGAAGCTGTCTTGTATCATAGTGCAAGCTTACATCATAGTGAAGTCTTGCATTCTAGAACAGGGTTGCATCAGGGTGCAGTCTTGCCCTCTAGAACATGCTTGCATTCTAGAACACGCTTGCATCATAGAGAAGTCTTGCATTCTAGAACAGGGTTGCATCAGGGTGCAGTCTAGCCTTCTAGAACATGCTTGCATTCTAGAACACGCTTGCATCATAGAGAAGTCTTGCATTCTAGAAAAGGTTTGCATCAGGGTGCAGACTTGCCTTCTAGAACATGCTTGCATTCTAGAACACGCTTGCATCATAGAGAAGTCTTGCATTCTAGAAAAGGGTTCCCTCAGGGTGCAGTCTTGCCTTCTAGAACATGCTTGCGTCATAGAGAAGTCTTGCATTCTAGAACAGGGTTGCATCAGGGTGCAGTCTTTCCTTCTAGAACATGCTTGCATTCTAGAACACGCTTGCGTCATAGAGAAGTCTTGCATTCTAGAACAGTGTTGCCTCAGGGTGCAGTCTTGCATTCTAGAAACTGTCTAGTATCATAGTGCAGCCTTGCATCATAGTGAAGTCTTGCATTCTAGAGCAGGGTTGCCTCAGGGTGCAGTCTTCCATTCTAGAACATGCTTACATTCTAGAACACACTTGCATCATAGAGGAGTCTTGCATTCTAGAACAAGGTTGCATCAGGGTGCAGGCTTGCCTTCCAGAACATGCTTGCATTCTAGAACACGCTTGCACCATAGAGAAGTCTTGCATTCTAGAGCAGGGTTTCATCTGGGTGCAGTCTTTCCTTCTAGAACATGCTTGCATTCTAGAACACGCTTGCCTCATAGAGAAGTCTTGCATTCTAGAACAGGGTTGCATCAGGGTGCAGTCTTGCCTTCTAGAACATGCTTGCATTCTAGAACACGCTTGCATCATAGAGAAGTCTTGCATTCTAGAACAGGGTTGCATCAGGGTGCAGTCTAGCCTTCTAGAAGATGCTTGCATTCTAGAACACGCTTGCATCATAGAGAAGTGTTGCATTCTAGAACAGGGTTGCATCAGGGTGCAGTCTTGCCTTCTAGAACATGCTTGCATTCTAGAACACGCTTGCATCATAGAGAAGTCTTGCATTCTAGAACAGGGTTGCCTCAGGGTGCAGGCTTGCCTTATTGAACATGCTTGCATTCTAGAACACGCTTGCATCATAGAGAAGTCTTGCATTCTAGAACAGGGTTGCATCAGGGTGCAGGCTTGCCTTCTAGAACATGCTTGCATTCTGGAACACGCTTGCATCATAGAGAAGTCTTGCATTCTAGAACAGGGTTGCATCAGGGTGCAGTCTTGCCTTCTAGAACATACTTGCATCATAGAGAAGTCTTGCATTCTAGAGCAGGGTTGCGTCAGGGTGCAGTCTTGCCTTCTAGAACATGCTTGCATTCTGGAACACGCTTCCGTCATAGAGAAGTCTTGCATTCTAGAACAGGGTTGCATCAGGGTGCAGTCTTGCCTTCTAGAACATGCTTGCATTCCAGAACACGCTTGCATCATAGAGAAGTCTTGCATTCTAGAACAGGGTTGCATCAGGGTGCAGTCTAGCCTTCTGGAGCATGCTTGCATTCTAGAACACGCTTGCATCATAGAGAAGTCTTGCATTCTAGAACAGGGTTGCATCAGGGTGCAGTCTTGCCTTCTAGAACACGCTTGCATGATAGAGAAGTCTTGCATTCTAGAACAGGGTTGCATCAGGGTGCAGTCTTGCCTTCTAGAACACGCTTGCATCATAGAGAAGTCTTGCATTCTAGAACAGGGTTGCATCAGGGTGCAGTCTTGCCTTCTAGAACATACTTGCATGCTAGAACACGCTTGCATGATAGAGAAGTCTTGCATTCTAGAACAGGGTTGCATCAGGGTGCAGGCTTGCCTTCTAGAACATGCTTGCATTCTAGAACACGCTTGCATCATAGAGAAGTCTTGCATTCTAGAACAGGGTTGCATCAGGGTGCAGTATTGCATTCTAGAACATGCTTACATTCTAGAACATGCTTGCATCATCGAGAGGACTTGCATTCTAGAACAGGGTTGCATCAGGGTGCAGTCTTGCCTTCTAGAACATGCTTGCATTCTGAAACACGCTTGCGTCATAGAGAAGTCTTGCATTCTAGAACAGTGTTGCCTCAGGGTGCAGTCTTGCATTCTAGAAACTGTCTTGTATCATAGTACAAGCTTACATCATAGTGAAGTCTTGCATTCTAGAACAGGGTTGCATCAGGGTGCAGTCTTGCCTTCTAGAACATGCTTGCATGCTAGAACACGCTTGCATCATAGTGAAGTCTTTCATTCTAGAACAGGGTTGCATCAGGGTGCAGTCTTGCCTTCTAGAACATGCTTGCATTCTAGAACACGCTTGCATGATAGAGAAGTCTTGCATTCTAGAACAGGGTTGCATCAGGGTGCAGGCTTGCCTTCTAGAACATGCTTGCATTCTAGAATACGTTTGCATCATAGAGAAGTCTTGCATTCTAGAACAAGGTTGCATCAGGGTGCAGGCTTGCCTTCTAGAACATGCTTGCATTCTAGAACACGCTTGCATCATAGAGAAGTCTTGCATTCTAGAACAGGCTTGCATCAGGGTGCAGTCTTGCCTTCTAGAACATGCTTCCATCATAGAGAAGTCTTGCATTCTAGAACAGGGTTTCATCTGGGTGCAGGCTTGCCTTCTAGAACATGCTTGCATCATAGAGAAGTCTTGCATTCTAGAACAGGGTTGCATCAGGGTGCAGTCTTGCCTTCTAGAACATGATTGCATTCTAGAACACGCTTGCGTCATACAGAAGTCTTGCATTCTAGAACAGGGTTGCATCAGGGTGCAGTCTTGCATTCTAGAAACATTCTTGTATCATAGTGAAGGCTTGCATGATAGAGAAGTCTTGCATTCTAGAACAGGGTTGCATCAGGGTGCAGTCTTGCCTTCTAGAACATGCTTGCATTCTAGAACACGCTTGCGTCATAGAGAAGTCTTGCATTCTAGAACTGTGTTGCCTCAGGGTGCAGTCTTGCATTCTAGAAACTGTCTTGTATCATAGTGCAAGCTTGCATCATAGTGAAGTCTTGCATTCTAGAGCAGGGTTGCCTCAGGGTACAGTCTTGCATTCTAGAACATGCTTACATTCTAGAACACACTTGCATCATAGAGGAGTCTTGCATTCTAGAACAGGGTTGCATCAGGATGCAGGCTTGCCTTCTAGTACATGCTTGCATTCTAGAACACGCTTTCATCATAGAGAAGTCATTCATTCTAGAACAGGGTTGAATCAGGGTGGAGGCTTGCCTTCTAGAACATGCTTGCATTCTAGAACACGCTTGCATCATAGAGAAGTCTTGCATTCTAGAACAGGGTTGCATCAGGGTGCAGTCTTGCCTTCTAGAACATGCTTGCATCATAGAGAAGTCTTGCATTCTAGAACATGCTTGCATCATAGAGAAGTCTTGCATTCTAGAACAGGGTTGCATCAGGGTGCAGTCTTGCCTTCTAGAACATGATTGCATACTGGAACACGCTTGCGTCATAGAGAAGTCTTGCATTCTAGAACAGGGTTGCATCAGGGTGCAGTCTTGCATTCTAGAAACATTCTTGTATCATAGTGAAGGCTTGCATGATAGAGAAGTCTTGCATTCTAGAACAGGGTTGCATCAGGGTGCAGTCTTGCCTTCTAGAACATGCTTGCATTCTAGAACACGCTTGCGTCATAGAGAAGTCTTGCATTCTAGAATAGTGTTGCCTCAGGGTGCAGTCTTGCATTCTAGAAACTGCCTTGTATCATAGTGCAGGCTTGCATCATAGTGAAGTCTTGCATTCTAGAGCAGGGTTGCCTCAGGGTGCAGTCTTGCATTCTAGAACATGCTTGCATTCTAGAACACACTTGCATCATAGAGGAGTCTTGCATTCTAGAACAGGTTTGCATCAGGGTGCAGTCTTGCACTCTAGAACATGGTTGCATTCTGGAACACGCTTCCGTCATAGAGAAGTCTTGCATTCTAGAACAGGGTTGCATCAGGCTGCAGTCTTGCCTTCTAGAACATGCTTGCATTCTAGAACACGCTTGCCTCATAGAGAAGTCTTACATTCTAGAACAGGCTTGCATCAGGGTGCAGTCTTGCCTTCTTGAACATGTTTGCATTCTAGAACACGCTCGCATCATAGAGAAGTCTTGCATTCTAGAAAAGGGTTGCATCAGGGTGCAGTCTTGCCTTCTAGAACATGCTTGCATTCTAGAACACGCTTGCATCAAAGAGAACTCTTGCATTCTAGAAAAGGGTTGCCTCAGGGTGCAGTCTTGCATTCTAGAACATGCTTGCATTCTAGAACACGCTTGCATCATAGAGAATTCTTGAATTGTACAACACGGTTGCATCAGGGTGCAGTCTTGCCTTCTAGAACATGCTTGCATTCTAGAACACGCTTGCCTCATAGAGAAGTCTTGCATTGTAGAACAGGGTTGCATCAGGGTGCAGTCTTGCCTTCTAGAACATGGTTTCATTCTGGAACACGCTTGCATCATAGAGAAGTCTTGCATTCTAGAACAGGGTTGCATCAGGGTGCAGTCTTGCCCTCTAGAACATGCTTGCATTCTGGAACACGCTTGCGTCACAGAGAAGTCTTGCATTCTAGAATAGGGTTGCATCAGGGTGCAGTCTTGCCTTCTAGAACATGCTTGCATTCTAGAACACGCTTGCCTCATAGAGAAGTCTTGCATTCTAGAAAAGGTTTGCATCAGGGTGCAGTCTTGCCTTCTAGAACATGCTTGCATTCTAGAACACGCTTGCATCATAGAGAAGTCTTGCATTCCAGAAAAGCGTTCCCTCAGGGTGCAGTCTTGCCTTCTAGAACATGCTTGCATTCTAGAACACGCTTGCCTCATAGAGAAGTCTTGCATTCTAGAACAGGGTTGCATCAGGGTGCAGTCTTGCCTTCTAGAACATGCTTGCATTCTAGAACACGCTTGCATCATAGAGAAGTCTTGCATTCTAGAACAGGGTTGCATCAGGGTGCAGTCTTGCCTTCTAGAAGATGCTTGCATTCTAGAACACGCTTGCATCATAGAGAAGTGTTGCATTCTAGAACAGGGTTGCATCAGGTTGCAGTCTTGCCTTCTAGAACATGCTTGCATTCTAGAACACGCTTGCATCATAGAGAAGTCTTGCATTCTAGAACAGGGTTGCATCAGGGTGCAGTCTTGCCTTCTAGAACATGCTTGCATTCTGGAACACGCTTGCGTCATAGAGAAGTCTTGCATTCTAGAACAGGGTTGCATCTGGGTGCAGTCTTGCCTTCTAGAACATGCTTGCATTCTAGAACACGCTTGCATCATAGAGAAGTCTTGCATTCTAGAACAGGCTTGCATCAGGGTGCAGGCTTGCATTCTAGGAACAGTCTTGAATCATAATGATGGTTTGAATTCTAGAACACGCTTGCATGATAGAGAAGTCTTGCATTCTAGAACAGGCTTGCATCAGGGTGCAGTCTTGCCTTCTAGAACATGCTTGCATTCTAGAACACGCTTGCATCATAGAGAAGTCTTGCATTCTAGAACCGGGTTGCCTCAGGGTGCAGTCTGGCATTCTAGGAACAGTCTTGAATCATAATGATGGTTTGAATTCTAGAACAAGGTTGCATCATAGAGAAATCTTGCATTCTAGAACAGGGTTGCATCTGGGTGCAGTCTTGCCTTCTAGAACATGCTTGCATTCTAGAACACGCTTGCATCATAGAGAATTCTTGAATTGTACAACACGGTTGCATCAGGGTGCAGTCTTGCCTTCTAGAACATGTTTGCATTCTAGAACACGCATCATAGAGAAGTCTTGCATTCTAGAGCTGGGTTGCATCAGGGTGCAGTCTTGCCTTCTAGAACATGCTTGCATGCTAGAACACGCTTGCGTCATAGAGAAGTCTTGCATTCTAGAACAGGGTTGCAGCAGGGTGCAGTCTTGCCTTCTAGAACATGCTTGCATTCTAGAACACGCTTGCATCATAGAGAAGTCTTGCATTCTAGAAAAGGGTTCCCTCAGGGAGCAGTCTTGCCTTCTAGAACATGCTTGCATTCTGGAACACGCTTGCGTCATAGAGAAGTCTTGCATTCTAGAACAGGGTTGCAGCAGGGTGCAGTCTTGCCTTCTAGAACATGCTTGCATTCTAGAACACGCTTGCATCATAGAGAAGTCTTGCATTCTAGAACAGGGTTGCATCAGGGTGCAGTCTTGCCTTCTAGAACATGCTTGCATTCTGGAACACGCTTGCATCATAGAGAAGTCTTGCATTCTAGAACAGGGTTGCATCAGGGTGCAGTCTTGCCTTCTAGAACATGCTTGCATTCTAGAACACGTTTGCATGATAGAGAAGTCTTGAATTGTACAACACGGTTGCATCAGGGTGCAGTCTAGCCTTCTAGAACATGCTTGCATTCTAGAACACGCTTGCATCATAGAGAAGTCTTGCATTCTAGAAGAGGGTTGCATCAGGGTGCAGTCTTGCCTTCTAGAACACGCTTGCATCATAGAGAAGTCTTGCATTCTAGAACAGGGTTGCATCAGGGTGCAGTCTTGCCTTCTAGAACATGCTTGCATTCTAGAACACGCTTGCATCATAGAGAAGTCTTGCATTCTAGAACAGGGTTGCATCAGGGTGCAGTCTTGCATTCTAGAAACTGTCTTGTATCATAGTGCAGGCTTGCATCATAGAGAAGTCTTGCATTCTAGAACAGGGTTGCCTCAGGGTGCAGTCTTGCCTTCTAGAACATGCTTGCATTCTAGAACACGCTTGCATCATAGAGAAGTCTTGCATTCTAGAACAGGGTTGCATCAGGGTGCAGTCTTGCCTTCTAGAACATGCTTGCATTCTAGAACACGCTTGCATCATAGAGAAGTCTTGCATTCTAGAGCAGGGTTGCATCAGGGTGCAGTCTTGCATTCTAGAAACTGTCTTGTATCATAGTGCAGGCTTGCATCATAGAGAAGTCTTGCATTCTAGAACAGGGTTGCCTCAGGGTGCAGTCTTGCCTTCTAGAACATGCTTGCATGCTAGAACACGCTTGCATCATAGAGAAGTCTTGCATTCTAGAACACGGTTGCATCAGGGTGCAGTCTTGCCTTCTAGAACATGCTTGCATCATAGAGAAGTCTTGCATTCTAGAACAGGGTTGCATCAGGGTGCAGTCTTGCCTTCTTGAACATGCTTGCATTCTAGAACACGCTTGCATCATAGAGAAGTCTTGCATTCTAGAACAGGGTTGCATCAGGGTGCAGTCTTGCCTTCTAGAACATGCTTGCATTCTAGAACACGCTTGCATGATAGAGAAGTCTTGCATTCTAGAACAGGGTTTGCATCAGGGTGCAGTCATGCATTCTAGAAACTGTCTTGTATCATAGTGCAGGCTTGCATCATAGAGAAGTCTTGCATTCTGGGACATGCTTGTATCAGGGTTCAGTCTTGCCTTCTAGAACATGCTTGCATTCTAGAACACGCTTGCATCATAGAGAAGTCTTGCATTCTAGAACAGGGTATTTTCAGGGTGCAGTCTTGCCTTCTAGAACATGCTTGCATTCTAGAACACGCTTGCATCATAGAGAAGTCTTGCATTCTAGAACAGGATTGCATCAGGGTGCAGTCTTGCATTCTAGAAACTGTCTTGTATCATAGTGCAGGCTTGCATCATAGAGAAGTCTTGCATTCTAGAACAGGGTTGCCTCAGGGTGCAGTCTTGCCTTCTAGAACATGCTTGCATTCTAGAACACACTTGCATCATAGAGAAGTCTTGCATTCTAGAACAGGGTTGCATCAGGGTGCAGGCTTGCCTTCTAGAACATGCTTGCATTCTAGAACACGCTTGCATCATAGAGAAGTCTTGCATTCTAGAACAGGGTTGCATCAGGGTGCAGTCTTGCCTTCTAGAACATGCTTGCATTCTAGAACACGCTTGCATCATAGAGAAGTCTTGCATTCTAGAACAGGGTTTCATCTGGGTGCAGTCTTCCCTTCTAGAACATGCTTGCATTCTAGATGTCCCGTCCCTCCTTATCTCTCTCTCTGACCCCCAGGGTTACACTGTCCCCCCTGGTCCCCCTCCCATCTGACCTTCAGAGCCCCCCCACTCCAGTTCCCCTATTCTGATTCCTACAGCCCTTTTGGAACTCCCCCCCACCTCTGTTCCGTATCCCCATTCTGACCCACAGGGTCCCTTCCCCAACCCCACCTCATCCCACCCTTCCTATTCCCCCATTCTGATCATCTTCCCCCACCAATATCCCCCCCCCAGTCCCCCATTCCGACCCCTAGAGTCCCCTATCCACCTCCCCACCCCCCATGAAACACCCCATTCTGTCCACCAGCTCCTCTGTCCCCCCCAGCAACTCCCCCTATTCTTACCCTAAGGGTCCTTTCCCTTCCATCCCATCCCATCCCATCCCATCCCATCCCTTCTATTCCCCATTTTGATCCTTTTACCCCTTCTCATATCCCTCTCAGTTCACTCATTCTGACCCATAGAGTCCCCTGTTGTCTTCCCAGAATCACCCCAGTGAGTCCCTCTGTCCCTTTCCGAAGGGTCCCTCCCCCATCCCACCCCTCCTATTCCCCCATTCTGATCCTCTTCCATCCCCCATATCCCCCCCAACCCCCCATCCACTATCACCAAGGTTGGAGAAGCCCTCCAAGCTCCCCCACCATCCACCCATCACCAATAGCTCTCATTCAACCACGGCCCTCAACGCGGCATCTCCATCTCCACCACCCTTTGTGCAGCCCATTGCAGCCCCCAACCACTCGTTAGGAGCAGCACTATTTCCTCACGTCCAGCCTGAATCTCCTCTGGCACAACTCAGGGCCGTTCCCTCCCATCCTATCACTGTTACACGGGAGCACAGGCCGACCTCCAGCTCATCACAACCTCCCTTCAGGAGCCTTGAGGTCTCCCCTGTGCTCCTCTTCTCCACGCTGACCCATCCTGGCTCCCCATCAGCCCCATCAGGTTCTCCAGACCCCTCGTGGCTGCACCTCAACCTCATTGGGTTGAAAGGGACCTCAAGGATGATGAAGCTCCAACCCCCCCATGCCTGGCAGGGCCACCAAACTTCCACTACTGACTAGATCAGGTTGCCCAGGGTCTCATCCAACCTGGCCTTCAACACCTCCAAGGACGGAGCATCCACAGCCTCCACGGACATCCTGTTCCAGGACCTCCCCGCTCTCATAGCAAAGAACTTCCCCCTGACATCCAACCTAAATCTGCCCTCTTTCAACTTAAATCCATTTCCCCTTGTCCCGCTATTATCAGCCCTTTTGAAGAGCTTACTCCCCTCCTGGATATACGTTCCCTTCAGGTACTTTAGGCTGCAATGAGATCACCCCCTGGATATAGCATATGGGTTCCCTTCAGGTACTGAAAGGCTGCAGTGAGGTCACCCCGCAGCCTTCTTTTCTCCATGCTGAACAAGCTCAGCTCCCTCCGCCTGTCTTCATAGGGCAGGTGCTCCAGCCCCCTGACCATCCTCATGGCCCTCCTCAGGACCCTCTCCAACAGCTCCATGTCTTTCTTGTACTGAGGGCTCCATACCTGGACACAGTACACCAGATGGGGTCTCACAAGAGCAGAGTAGAGAGGGACAATCACCTGCCCATCCCTGCTGGCCACCCCTCTCCTGATGGAGACCACACCGCCAGCCCAGCTGGGGACAGCCGCTCGGAGTCGGGTAGACTGTGCCGGCGCACCCGAACCGCCACGGAAGCGACACTTGGCCTCTGCCGGGGAACGACCGAGTGGATCGGAGCAGAGTCCACCAGGAGCCAGGAGGACCCCGAGCCGTGTGTCATGGTTTTGTGCTGTTGCTGTCAATATTCTACATCATGACATCATGTGCAGTATGAATCATTAACTGAGGGTACAAATAGTGGCAAACTGTTTTGATGGAATAAGAAAGTGTAGTTGTTAATGGCATATGGAAGTGTAACAGAGGGTATGTGGAAGTGTAAGAGAGGGTATGCGGAAGTGTAAGAGAGGGTATGTGGAAGTGTGGAAGGCTCATGCTCCCGTTCTGTGGAATGGCAGCATCCCGAGTACTCAGCTCTTGGAGGAAACTACATATCCCAGGGGACGACGCGGCCAGCGACGAATCACCGGAGGAGGACACATATATAATCTCACTCCCAGGCTGGAACGTCCTTCTTTTCGCTCTGTCTATCGCTTTGGAGCGCTCCATCCCTGCCGTCTCCCTCTATCAGCAACGTTCCAGCCCGTTGCCTAGAGATCACAATAGGCCTCCCGGTTCTCGGGGACACTTTCTCTCTCTCTCTCTCTCTGTCTTGTTCGATTTATTAGCCGCAATTATATTGTATCATATTGTGTTATCTTGTATTCCAATATCTTATTTGGTAAAATAAGTTTTCTCCTTAGACTGCTGCCACTGTTTTTGTCCATTTCCCTCCTTCCAGGGGCAGCAGCCTCTATCACAGGTAAATCTAGGTAACCCATTTACACCGTGCTGCGCTGCTTCAGTCCAATGGCTTCATGATGGGCAGCGCTGCGTGTTTAGTGCCAGGGGGCAGCAAGGGCACATTGCTGAGCGAGAGCCAAAAGAGGAGAGGCTGGAGGACAAGAGTGTCTGGTGGCCATTTTCAATTGGTTTGTTGGCTTCTTCCTCCTTCCTCCAGCCTGCACGGTGGACTCGGTACAGCGAGCCACGAGGCACTGCCTCCTGCTGCCTGCCTGCCTGCCTGGCAGCAAGAAGCGCTGCTGGAGATGGGAGACAGGATTGTCGGGTTGGGTGCAGCAAAGGGGGAAAATGAGGGAAACCCAAATACTTGCGAGTGGTCATTGCATCTTAGGTCTGGGCTCAGCCCGTGCAGCAGCACCTCGGGGCTGGGGCCGAGCCCGGTGCCTGGGGCTGTGCTGCCTGCAGGAGGGCTGCGGGGCTGGGGCAGCCGGTGTGGGTGCAGCACATGGGCATGGGGGAGGGCCGGCAGCAGGGAGGGCGTTGGGCCTGAGCCCCGCTCGTGTTGGTCACAGCACAGGGGCCGCAGGGGACGCCAGGAGCGCAGAGCAGGGAGGGCCGGGCTGTGTGCAGGCCAGGGCATGAAACCTTCCCTCGGCAGCTGCTGAGCTGCTGAGCTTTTCCCCCACGTCTGCAGACTCTCCGATGAGGCTCTGCAGCAAAGCCAGCCGGGCCATCCTGATAGTTCACAAGGGGTTAGGAAAGGGCACGACTGAGCGGCCATTGAAGAGCACAAAGCAGCGAAGCACAGCACGAGCCATTGACTGCCTGCACAGACGAGCTTCTGCAGGCACCTCCGTTGGAGATCTGCGTACTGAGTGTGGGCGGAACGTGAAGGGAAAGGAGGAGAGGAGGGGAAGGAAGGCAAAGAAAGGAAAGGAAAAGAGGAGTCCAAAAGGCCAGAGCAGGAAAGGAGAAGGAAAGCTCCGTGCCGCCGGCGCCACCCGCCAGGAATCCGGGAGCGAACCCCCCCACAGGCCCGGGCCGGCCCCAGGCCGCCCTTAGCAACGGGACGGCGCAGGCGGTTGCTAGGGCCGGGGCAGGAAGTGCTTCCTGCCGGCCGAGAGCGCTTCCGGGGCAGCGCGGCGTGGCGGCGCGGAAGTTTGAATGGGGCCGGTAGGAGCGGGCTGTGTGCTGCCAGCGGGGCCGGGCCGCGGTGCGGGGCACGGAGGGATGTCGGCGGAGCAGCTCGCGGTGCTGGCGGCACGCAGAGGCGATGCGTGCGGTGCCAGCGAGTGCGGAGCTGAAGGAAGGTGAATCCATGTCCTTCCTCTGGCTGTCGGCGAGCGGGACGAGTCAGGGCTGCAGTTGTGTGTGATGGTGTTTGTTGCTGGGACCGGCTGCCCGAGCAGAATGGGGGCAGCGAGAGGGAGGCTTGACAAGCGCCCGCAGTCAGCAGCACGGCCCGTTCCTGCCCGCCTTGTTGCTGCTGTTGTGAGTCTGTTGGATGTGGAAGCTGGAGGTATTAATGGTGGGTCGTGGTTGAATCCCCCAAGAGGCCGCCCAAGGAGAGGCGCTGGATGCCAACATGGAGAGCAGAGCTTGTGTGTCCCAGGAGGCAGGCGTAGTCAGGTCCGCTTTGGAGCCTGCTGTTGTTGGCGCTGAGCTCAGGAGCCCCATCAGCGTGGTGCTGCGTGCTGTGTATGGCAGCCCGAAGAGATTCCCTTGTGGTGGAAGGGGGAGGCCGAAGGAGGCCGAAGGAGGCCGAGGGCCCTTTGCTCAGGGCCGGCTCCTCTGTGCCCTCTTGCTGGCCGGAGAGCAGGGCTGCCCGCTGGGCACAGCGAGTGCCTTCTGGCTGCCGTGCCGTGCCCTGCCCTCCAGCCCCCTCCTCATGCCATGTGGAACGCCAGTGCCAGCAGTGCCAGCAGCTCGGCTGCCATTTTAGAACCCTGGCCATGTCACAGCTGTCGCCTTGGTCACCGCTGCCCCACGCAACGCACTCGCCTCTCCGAGCTCTGGCCGTCAACAGCCATGTGGGCAGCCAAGAGAGCGAGGCTGGACGATGGGCAGGATGGAGGTGGGAAGATGGAGCCGGGGACCGCAGGATCCAAGAGGAAGAGGGGGCCCGCCATGACCATCGGGCAGCAGACAGGCAAGAGAGCCCGTTCCCATCGCGCCTGGACCAGCCCCGTGACCACCTCCGTGGAGCCCATGGAGATGGATCCACCTCTGGATGAGCCCATGGAGGTGGATCCACCTCTGGATGAGCCCATGGAGGTGGATCCACCTCTGGATGAGCCCATGGAGGTGGATCCACCTCTGGACGAGCCCATGGAGGTGGATCCGCCCGCGGCACAGCTGGCCTGGCACCACACCACCGTGCCAGGCCCCGCATCAGTACCACCAGGGCTGCAGCATCGCTGGTCCAGGCGCAGGGCTCCTTCCCATCTGCGCGGCCCCCGCCCCCGGCGTTAGCCGGGAGGCTTCATTTAACATCTGCTCCTCCTCTGCGGGTCCCCGGTCCCATCTTAACCCTCCTAGGTCCCATCTTAGCCCTGTTTTTATTGTTGGTTTTCTTGTTAATTTAGTTGTAGGGTTAGGAGTAGGTTATTGTTCGTGTTTTTGAGTTAGGAGTAGGTTATTGTTCGTGTTTTTGATTAGGAGTAGGTGTTACTGTTCATGTTTTAGTGTTAGGAGTAGAGGATTGTTCCTGTTTTAGAGTTAGGCTTAGGTTACTGTTGGTGTTTTATTGTTAGGTGGTAGGTTTTTGTTCCTGTTTTAGAGTTAGGCTTAGGTTACTGTTCGTACTTAGAGTTGGGTGGGTTCCTACCAGCAGCTGGCAGCAAACAGCGCTCACTCGGTAAGCACACGCCTGCTTTCTCACCCGAAGACGTGAGCGCTGCTCCACGAGTGCGGAGATGTGCTGACATCTCCCAGGGATGGGATTTGCAGCTTGTGACTCTTGTGTTGCAGGTTGTCGAGGGGCAGCGCGTGAGTGGCTGTGAAATGCAATTGGGCTTCAGGAGAGCAGTCTGGAGCTGCGTCTGGAGCTGCCGTTGTAAGGTAGGTGTGCCTTACTGTAAGCGTGCTCTGAAGCAGTGCTGGTTAAGCACGGCTCACTCCTCTGTCTTCAACAGATCAGCTTTCTGCTCGCTTTATTTCCGTGGCTGGTGTTGTAGAGCACAGCAGCAGCAAGGCCGCGAACATGTCCACAACCAGGTACGTGAACGTGGGTAACTTTAATGGTAAGAATAACATTGCTGTGATATTAATAGGGCAGTGGTTACGTGTGTGTGATGGAGCTCAGGGATAGGTTTAATCTTGCCTGGTAAGCTCTTCCCTCATTTGACGTCCACCCGTCCCCTCTTGCTTCTCTTCCCCCACCTGCAAGTGCAGCAGTACCGAAGGCTGAGGGCTCTTGTCCTAGGCAGGCGGGCAAAGGGAACTGGAATGCAAGTTTGATGTCCCTCTTTGTTCTCGGGTCAGTAGGCCCTGGATCTCTTCCGAGCAGCTCTCTAAGTTAGCCTGGAAATGTTTGCTAGCAGGAAGTGACCCCGTCGCAGTGCCTGAGACTAACGGTGCCTTTTTCCCCCTCTCAGCAGGCAGCCTCCGTGAGAGCAGTGGAGCAGCAGGCTGTCTGCACTATGGCTGCTGAACTGCATTTCTCGCCACCTGAGATCCCTGAGCCCACACTAATGGAGAACGTGCTGCGCTGCGGACTCTTGTTTGGAGCCTTTTTCCAGCTCCTGTGTGTTCTGGCCATCATCCTGCCAGTTTCCAAGTCCCCAAAGGCAGTAAGTAGCGCTGTGTGAGACTGATAGCAATGCTCAGGCAGTGGGCTGGGAGGGAACCGTCTGTAGCTGTTGCCTACGGCAGAGTGCCCCGGCACTGCTGAGAGTGCCGCACTTGGTTCTGTCCTTCCTTCCGCACTCCAGCAGCCTTGAGGTGCCAGCTTGTCCTATCCTGCAGCTGCTGCTGCGCCCTATGAGCTGCCAGGCAGGGGGTCCACCCGATTAGCTCGGACAGCCTTGCTATAGAGGACTTTAGGCTCTGGTTTGCATGGGATTTTTGGGAACTAGACAGAGGTGGAGTTTCTAATGTGCCCTGAGGTCAGGAAGGCGATTTCCAGTGCTGGTCCCCAAAGCTGCTCGGTCAGGTGACTTGAGCTCCCAAAGCCAGCTGTCAGCCAGTTGTTAGGGAGCTCCCTGACTGTGTCCCAATTGCTTCTTGTAGGACTCGGAGGGTTTTGAGTCTAAGACTTGGGAGACGGTGAAGAAACCCAAGGCGAGTGCTGCACAGCTGAGCAAGAAAGCCAAGAAGGAAAGCAAAAAGAAACGATAAGGGCTTGAGCAGTGAGGCGCAAAGGACAGCAGAATCGCTTGGAATGCTTCCTCAGAGGTGCACCAAAGGACACAGACTGCGTGGTCCTGTTTTCAGGCATGGCCGTGCTTTCCCTTTTGTGGACTGCGGAGAGGAACTAAGGAAGCTGTGTCTTTAGTCATTACCAGTATCCCGCCTATTTGATTTCCCATTGAAATGCATTTTGGTTGCATTTGGCATCTCTTTCTTGCAAATAAAAGCCAAACAAACATTTGAATAGTGGTGCTGCCTCTTTCAGTAGCTGCTCAAAAGGTGCCTGGCTCGGGCTGGCAGTCGTAGGGCCACGAAGCGGTCGGCTTCACGTCCCTCCCTGGAAATGGAGCCGCTTGTCCCACGTTTCAATTGGCTGGGAGTGTGGATCTGCCTGGGGGTAGCGAGGCCCTACAGAGGGATCTGGACAGGCTGGAGAGCCGGGCTGAAGCCAATGGGATGAGGTTCAACAAGAGCAAATGCCGGGTCTGCGGGTGCGCTGCGGACGGGGTCGGGCCTCGTGCCGGGGCACGGAGGGGCTGCCGGGGGAGGAGCTCGCGGCGCTGCCGGCACCCAGAGGCGGCTCCCCGGTCTCGCTGCGGAGTCAGCCGGCCGGCCCCCAAAAGCCTGGAGGCAGAGCCTGAGCCGGCCCGGATCGTGCGGTGCGGCTCCGGCCGTGCTGGGCCGCGCGGCAGGAAGACGTCCGTTTGTTTGCCGGTCGCTCGCTGGCTGTAAGATCCGGGTGGCGCCGGGTGCCGAGCCGCGACTCCCCGGCGTGCTTCGGTCCGCTGTTGTGCGACGTGTCGGTGTTGACGTGCGGAATCAGACTCTATAACCAGGATCAGGTTATAAAGCAGGTACGTGTTTATTCAGCTCTGGGCACATGGGGGATGGCTCCTCCTAGCATGTGCACTGATGGACAGAAGCGTTAGCAAGTTATAGAGCAAGCGTATCCATATTCCTAACATATCCATTGTTTTTCCGGGAACTCATGCACATGCTGTCCCTCCTACTGACGCGTGCGCAGTCCGTAGTGGGGGTCTCGCTCCGGTGGTCGTTGGGATGAAGTCAGTAGTCTTCCTCAGGTTCCTTTGACCCAGTTCCTCTACTCAATCAGTCAAAGCCAATTTCTTTGGCTACCTTTCCCTTATGCATACCCCCAACGGTATTGTCTTAACTATAGACCCAGCTGTATTATCCCAGCTGTGTTGTCCCAACTGTATTATAACTATAGCAGTGTCGACATGTCCCACTAGTCCTTTTCTTCTAACATTCCCCAAAGCCTACGATGCTTAATCTTCATGAAAGGCCCCTATTTACCTAATTCTTACTTTCAGTGTGCCTTGTTGTTTCAGGTGTCCGAATGAGGACTCCCCGCCGGAATTGGTGCCGAGCAAAGCGCGGGTGAGGAATGGATCCGCCTCGGTGCCGCATTTGGCTGGGGCGGTGGGCATGGATGAAGGTCGGTACGGACGGACTCAGTCTGGATTGCAGGGAGCGGGACGAGTCCGGGCTGCGGTTTGGCGTGGAGGTGTTTGTTGCTTTGAAGGGCCGCCTTCATAGGCCGGAGGGAGGGAGAGGGAGCTTTGAACAGTGCGAGCAGTCGGGAGCACGTCGCGTTTCTGCCTGCTGTGTTGGCGCCTCCAGCCCCCTCCTCATCCTATGTGGAACGCCAGCACCATCAGTGCGGCTGCCAGTTTAAAACCCTCCCCACCTTGGTCACCTTGGTCACCGCTGCCGCACGCAACACACTCGCATCTGACAGCTGTGGCAGATAACAGCCATGTCAGCAGTGAAGAGGGCGAGGGTTGAAGTTTGCCCAGTTTCAGGAGGGAGGATGGAGCTGGGGGTCCTGGAAGCGAAAATGAGGAGGGGGCCCGCCATGACCATCAGGCAGAGGAGGGTTAAGAGAGCCCATTTCCATCGCGCCTGCACCAGCCTGATGACCAGCAACCATGCGGAGCCCATGGAGGTGGATCCAGCTCCAGAGGAGCCCATGGAGGTGGATCCACCCGCGGCTCAGCTGGCCTGGCACCACACCACCATGCCAGGCCCCGCACTGGCACCATCGCAGCTCCACCGTTGCTGGTCCAGGCGCTGAGCTCCTTACCTGCTGCGCAGCCCCTGCCCCCAGCATTAGCTGGGTGGCATTATTTAACATCTGCTCCTCCTTCGGGCCTCTTCTGCAGCCAAGTTCTGTGGGCCCCCAGTCCCATCTTTATGCTGTATGTCCCAGTCCCTGTTTCTCTTGTTGGTTTTTGGGTTTAGTTTTAGAGTTAGGCGTAGGTTATTGTTGGTGTTTTCGAGTTAGGCGTAGGTTATTGTTCATGTTTTAGTGTTAGCAGTAGGTTTAGGAGTAGGTTTAGTGTTAGGAGTTGGTGTTTTCTTGTTAGGAGTTTGTTCCTCTTCATGCTGTAGTGTTAGGAGTAGTTGGTTGTTCCCATTGCAGAGTTAGGCATAGTTGGTACTGTCGAGTTAGGATTGGGTTCCTACCAGCAGCTGGCAGCAAACAGCGCTCGCTCGGTAAGCACACGTCTGCTTTCTCCCGTGGAGCCGTGAGTGCGACTGCCGTGAGAGCGGAGGTCTGATGCCATCTGCGAGGGATGGGATTTGCATCCGGTGGCTTTTCCGTTGCAGAATGTCCAGCAGCAGAGCGTGAGTGGCCGTGAAATGAAGCTGGGCCTCAGGAGAGCAGTCTGGAGCTGCGTCACGAGCTTCCTGCGTGGCCAGCACAAGGTAGGTGTGCCTTACTGTAAGCGTGCGCTGAAGCAGTGTTGGTTAAGCACGGCTCACTCCTCTGTCTTCAGCAGATGGGCTTTCTGCGCGCTTTATTTCTGTGGCCGTAGAATTTCCCTCTTTCTTACCATATGATCTGCGAAGGTTTTTTGTGGGAAGGTTTTGAGGGATGAGGGAGTAGAAATTGCTTTTGTCACGAGTCATCTGGAAAGGTTTCACACAAATGGTGACATTTGCATAGGCTTGAATTCAGCATCATATCTGCTTCTCCCTGGGTTCAGGTTCTTCAGGTCTCCTGCCTGTTTTTCACCCTTTTATGAATGGAGAGTGGAGTTTCTACCTCAGAGCAAAGTTTCATGATTAACAGAAACAAATATGGAGCTTTCCAAATGGACGTAGTTGTTTCTTGGTAAGCTAGCAGTCCTCCTTATCCTCACCAGTACCACTTGACCTCCATTTTACCTTGTCGTGGATAATGACTGAGATTTCTGGGGAGGATATTAGATATCAGATGATTTCAGCTCTGCATTTTTTTCTTCCTCCGAATAGCAAGGGACTGCTGTGCTCTCATTAATATCATCAGTGGGTAGATGCTGCCTCCTGTTTGAGCCTAAACTGCTCTCCATAGTTGAGTGGTTGGAAACATAGGGTTTTAACTTAAAATTGCTGGCGCAGAGTGAAGGTTGCGAATACAGTTAGAATACAGTTATACAGTGCTCTATCCCCAGAGCTTTCCATCATTTTTCTTAACACAGCTTACGGTTCATTATAAAAGAAACTAACAAAGATGAACTTGGGTTAGCGTAGCCCGTTTTAAATGATCCTTCTGTGTCTTTTCCAGGCTGGTAGCAGAATGGGGACTTTCCCGAGGCATTGAGGAACAGACACAAGCTTTTTTTGAAGGCTTCAGCGCAATTCTGCCACAGCAGTGTCTGCGGTACTTTGATGCTAAGGAGCTGGAGGTAAAGGATTCTTTGACTATTGCCAGATCCAGGCTGCTCCACGTAATCCTTCAATTTCAGTCAGTGTCTGAAGAGCAGAGTTCATTAAGGCTGGCGGTCCTGTTTTCAGGATGCTCACGTGAGAGAAGCCTTCTGTATCAGTGAGTATTTGGTTACTGTGTTGTTCTTTGCTTTCTTCTTTGCAACCAACTTAGACACATTTCTAACGTTAAGATTCTGCCAGCGTAATTTTTTTTGGTTAATGGTGTTTTTTCATCCTTGACAATGTGATTTGCGTGTGTTTAAAGAGTGAGCAGTTGGAAAGCAAGGGAGATAAGAACCAGATATCAGTGGATGGTTAAATTACTGAGTGGACCAGGTTTTAGCTGCTTTTGTTCTCTCCAAATTATACTCTGCAGCAGAACATCGTATTTCTAGCACAGAATGGTACGGTTAGGCAATGGCAAAGTATACATTCCTAGTTTGAATGTCTAAATACAAACGTTTTCGTGACTGGGTTTTCTCTTTTGTGGCCTCTCCACATTTTCTTTGTGAGCGGATGTTGTTATTTGCTGTGGAAGTCTGAGAGTTTAATATTAAAAACGAGCAGGTGCTTTGAAGTACAGTAGTATGTACTTCATGATACAGTAGTATTTAAGTACAATAGTCTTGCTGTAGAAGCAACTAGCTTGTAGTTTCCATGTTTCTGATCCTTTTTCTCCCCTAAAGGTGCTGCTGTGTGGAATGCAAGAAATGGATCCGAATGACTGGCAGAGGCATACCATCTACCGGCGTTATACCAGAACCAGCAGACAGATGCTGTGGTTCTGGCAGGTTTGTAGACTTCTTTTTTCCTCACGAGAACACAGCAACAGCTTAGTGAGCAACAGTCAGAATTACTCAACAGATACATAGCGTGTAAATATAAATGATAACTGCTGATCCAGCTGTCCGAGGGGTGATGGGGAAGTGAACGTCTCAATATTAAACTTAACATCAGTGTTAATTGTTATTTTTCAGTTTGTGAAAGAAATAGATAACGAGAAGAGAATGACACTTCTACCGTTTGTTACTGGAACGTGTGGATTACCAGTGGGAGGATTTGCTGACCTCATGGGTAACGAGCCCTCTTTAATGCATTTTATGCTTGTGTTAATTCCTTTTTTCCTAATAAGGACCATTGTGTGCCTCCGGTGGCGCAGCGGTAGAATTCCCGTTTGCAACACCAGGGGGCCCGGGTTCGAATCCCCCCCTGTGGAGCAGGGGGTAGAAGTGCCGCTCTGCTACACAGAGGGCTCGAATCCCGGGAGTTGGACTCGATGATCTCTAAGGTCCCTTCCAACTCGCACAATACTATGATACTATGATACTATGACCAAGCTGTGTGTTTAAGGGTATTTTCTAATGAGTTTATTTGGAATCTTTTTTCCGAGTCTTCCATGTGGGTAGAGCTGTGACAGAAAAAGGGACGGAGGGAATGTGAACATGCCGTGCATCAGTGACTTGGTAGATGGTTTGGACGTGGTCCTGGCAGGGCAGCCTGCTCTGGGTATCCCTGCTTGCTCAGAGTGGAAGGACTAGGTGCTAAACTCCAGGGATTCCTTCCAGTACCAAACCAACGATGGGATGCAGTGGTTGAGTTTCTTTGAAAACCGCTTGATAGTTTTGCATTTCACTACGTGGGTTTCTTCAGAGGGATGTAGTGAGAGACAGATGTCGTTGTGCTCTGCAAGTAGTTCTAATCTTGTTTTCGAGCCTTTCTCGCGCTGTTGTCATGTATTAACTACTGGTAGACACAGGCAGTTAGACCTAAGAATTCATTGCTTGATTTTTGTACAGGGAGCAACGGACCCCAAAAATTTTGCGTTGAGAAAGTTGGGAAGGAAAACTGGTTCCTAGAAGTCACTCCTGGTAAGTACGAAGGATCAAACTCTGCCGTGGTTCTGTTCTTACGAATGGCAATCTCCTTTCACATTGTGATATGGAAGTGGCTGAGATTGTGTGAAAGCAAAACACTGGGTGATGGCAGTAAGCTCTGCTGAGTAATAGCTGAACTTCTGAAGAGCAGTTTTGTTGTGGAGCTGATTCCATTGTAAATGCCGTGGATTTGCACACCACTAAAAACATCAAGTTACTTTTAGTACTGAAGGTAGTACTTTCTTCTAAAGAGTCTGGGATCGAATCTTTCATGATCACCACACCCGATCTTGGCAATGAAAACAAATAGCCGCATTCGTGCTCCCTGTTGGCTGGAGGAAATGTAGCTTCTGCTCAGTTTCTCAGTTCTGCTGGTGCTTTGTGAAGATGCTCAGATTTTAACTTTCAGATACAGAAGAGAGATAAGGTGAGAGTTGTTACTAAACACGTTGCCAGTTCTGGAAAGTTATCGCTGCTCAAGTGCTTGTTGTGCTTTAACTCTCACAGACAAACGCACATCAAGATACAGCTGTTTTGGAGGGTACAAATGCAGTTATCCCTCTGAACAGGACAGTTCACATGCCTGTGTTCCTAGTGGATTTTTTTGGTGGTCTAAGCTGTTCTTCAATACTTAAGGTTTCTCTTTCTTTTCATTTTCAGTCGCTTGCACCTTCCACCCTAGAAGAATTAGGAGCAGCTGAAGGAAAAGCTGTTATTTGCAATTGAAGAAACAGAACGTTTGGGGCAGGAATAGCTGCGATTTGCACTTTGAAGAACTCAATGTGACATTCTTCTTCTCTTCTTCTGCTTGTTGCACACTTCCTTGTAAAGTAGACTTGACTTGGATTATTTGACAATAGTAGCGTGTAAGTAAATGGATGTTATCCTGAGGTTTTATCCACGTAAACTCTGGATTTCTGCCGAGCACTTTCAGAAACCAAAAGAGCAATCAGATATGGCAACAAAGGAATTGTGACCCGAGTAGAGATTTAATACAGCTCTGGGCTCTGCTTTGTTTCACCTTTCGTCACTTAGAATGCGTCCCTAAGGACTGAGAGATTTTTTTAAAATAGTTTTGTCTTTCCTATTCAGTAGCATATTTGGCTACTGATGTACTGGGAAGTTCAGTAGTAGCTGCAGTGCTGCAGCAACATCATCACCTCTTGACAGCAGTGTTATTAGAGCCGGCTTGTAACCGTCCTCTGCCTACTGTGAGCAAATCCATCACTTAAGCTATTCTTCTAACTCAGGTGTGGCTGGACTGTTTTTCCTTGCCTGGAGTCTGCTCACGTGCCAGTGGGACTCAGACTGCTGTTCAGGGGATGTCAAACTGTGGCACCAATCCAGGGCGTAGCTTTGCTTTGTTTTCCTCACAGTCTTGCTAATTTCAGCAAAAGAACCGTCTGCCCAAAGTTGCTGGAGATTTGCTTGTGCCCTCTGAGGAGTTCTGATCTTTTTCTGTGTAACACATTTAACTTTTCAAACTATGTTCACACTGTGGTTCTTCACTTGTTTTGCAGAAGACAAGACCACCTGGGATTGCACTGATTCAACTTAGATTCCCGTTTGCAGACTGATGTTTCCTGTCGGGAGTGTTAATGGATGTTATACTCAGTGTTATTCTTCCACGATGCTGTCAGTTTTCTCTGGAGACTTCTTTGGTGTCTCAGGAAGAGGTACAAAATAACTGGGTTTTGAAAATGATGGTACTTATCATTTTTGGTGATGAACTGATGATGCAATATTAGCATTATCAGTTCTCGGAGGACTTGAAAGTTTGTACATGGATTCCAGACTGTTTGTGTTTATATGCTCTATTGAACAAGGCCATGAGCTTGGATAAGCAGCACTGGATGGTAAAATACTGTACTGAAATTCATTGTCAAAATGTCCTTGTATTGTAATTTCCAAGACTCATGTAACTGTAACAATATCTCCGTAAGTCAAATACTGGCATCCTGCCGGGAGCTCCATCTTTCTTCCTCTGGGCTCAAAGTCCTCTGGGGAAATGCCACTCCTCCCTTCCCTTCTGAGAGCCACAGTGCCCAAAGAAGGCAGGCCACAGGACCAGAAGGTGAACTCTGGAACTGCCACCGCTCTGCATGATGTTCTGATGTGGGATCATAGTATCATAGTATCACAGTATCGTGCGAGTTGGAAGGGACCTTAGAGATCATCGAGTCCAACTCCCATGATTCGAGCCCTCTGTGTAGCAAAGCAGCACTTCTACCACTTGCGTCACAGGGGGGATTCGAACCCGGGCCCCCAGTGTTGCAAGCAGCAGTTCTTCCACTGTGCGCCACCGGGGGCACTGGGATATCTACAAAACATCCCCAAACCACAACAGGTAGCACGGAGCTGCAATGGGGAATGCCCTCCACACACGGCCCTGTCGGTGCACGATGCTGCAGGCACGCTCCTTGCCATCTGCACACACGTGGGCCGGCTTTGCACTGCCGGGCACATCATCTGGCCTGGGCACTGCAGGTACCCACATGATGGGGTGCAGACACGGCAAGGCCAACCCTGGCTGACTGTGCATCTCATTCCCGCTTGGCGTGGGAAGAGGGACTTCAGTGGGACACAATTGCTCCAAAGGAGTTTGGGGGCTCGGTTACAAATGTTGCCCTGACCTGTTGGCCTTGTCTGTCACCAGCTGCAGTGGTTACAAAGCACACGGAGGATACATCGCGTTGTGTAAGCTGAATAAAACACGGGATCACACAAAGTACAAACGTCTGAGTTACAACAGCACACATCACCAACTTGTCACAGACACTAGCCCCTGGTGACACAAACATTACAGACCATTACTGATGTCAACATCTTCCTTTCCCACCCTTTTCTTCCCTGCAAGCTGCTGGCCATCAGAGGGCTTGCAGTGACATCAGAAGGTGGCTGCGGTCATCTGAAGGCTTTTCTGGTTGTCGGAGGGCTCCACTGGTTGTCAGAGATGTTCACTGACCATCAGAAGGCTTCATTGATTGAGTTGGGATGTCACCGGTCATCAGAGGGCTTCATTGGTCAGTGGAAGATTGGAGGTGTCCATGGGAGGGGATATGCAGCCCTTGTTCTGGGTGATGGGTAGGGGGTTGGGGCACTGAGGCACGCGGCCTAAAGCAGACCCAAAGGAGTGACAAGTGGCTGCAATAAGAGAGGGGCTAAAAGTAGGGTGTTGTGGTCACACTGTGTCCATGCAGAGGTGGATCAAAGGGCGAAGGCTTTGGGAGAAAATGTACGGAGGAACTGAGAGAGAGCAGAGGGAGGGTACTGGGGTTGATGGCAGCATGAGGAGCTCCATCCTTTAGGACTTTGGAGCGGATGATGAGTGAGGGAGGGGAAGCCCACAGGGGTGCAGGACATGGTGTGCATGGCATGGAGCTGGGGAGGCCTCCCAGAACTGTGAGGTGGCCAGTCCCTGCTGAGCATGAGAACAAGGACACGGACACAGAGAGTGTAGGTTTGCTGAGGGATTTATTGATCATCAGAGGGTGTCACTGATCATCGGGGTCCTCACTGGGCACCAGAGGGCAGCAGTGGCAAGGAGGAGCCTTGTCCCTGCAGGGTTTGTCCCCAAGGACTCGGGGCAGGAGAAGGACTGGCAGCAGCCAAGAGACCCGGGGCAGGACATGGGTCCCCTGGGGACGGAAGCCACAGCCCCTGTCCCACCTGCATGGTGTCTCTGGCCATCCAATAGGGCACCCTGAGCCTGCCCCTCCAGATTCATTCCTCTTCACAGCCCCATAGAGCACAAAGGAAGGGCTGGAAGTGACAGTGCCCAGGTCCCCCTGGAACAGGCCACGGACAGTCCCCTCCATGCCATCAATTAATTCCCAGCCCCTGATGCCCGGTCCTCAGGGCTGCGGAGACACCCAGGGTCCCCAAAGTGCCCTGTAGTGCAGGGACCCATTGTGAGCACTAGAACAACGTGGCCAAGTCACGGTCATGTAGCCTGCTCAGCCCCAACTGCCCCCATTGCTTCCTTCCCCTTCCCGCTGCCCACCCATGGCAAGAGGGAGCCCAACAGAGGCTTTGGAACACCAGGGGTGTCCCCAAGGCCCAGGGGAACAGAGAGAACAGAAACACATCCCAGCCCCATCCTCTCCCCTCAACTCACAGGCCCGGGAGAGAGAGAAGGCAGAGATGGGTCAGCAGTGCCAGCATCATAATGGGCAGCTGGCCATGATGTCACCGCGTTGCCGTGGTGGCGTTTGTGACACGGCCACCCGGGAGGGGGGTATAGGCAGAGCACGGAGGTGGGTCCTGCATCCTGAAGGAGCATCTGGTACAGAGCAGACGCATCTGAAGGATGAGCTCCAGCATGGCTGACGCCGACAAGGAGCAACCTGGAATGAGCGAGGACGGCCCCATGGTGGGCCATGCCTCTGGACAAACACGCAGTGAAACTGAAGGTACACGGGCCCACAGCCACCATGGGAGCGGTGCTGCAGCCAGTCTTGGGATGGAGATGACACTTTTCCATCTGCCACCTCCATCCTGCCCAGCAGTGGGAGGGGTGCCAGGAAGAGGCAGATGCAGAGTGTGACCTGCTTTTCCTTTGCCCTCCAGAGCGAGTTGCCGTCTGGGATGCGGTGGCCGCCTTCATCCGAGATCAGCTCCTGGTGCACAAGGTGTGTTTGTTGGCTGTCGGGTTCCTCCTCGCTTTGTCTGGCTTAGCCTGGACTTCCTCTGAGCCTTCCCCTGCACACACAGCAGGAAACTCACCCCGTGTTTCCCTGCTGAGCTGTGTTTTGGAGGAAGGGAGAAGGGAAGGAGCGGGCTGTGCAGCCCCAAAGCCGTCCCCCCTGCCCTGGCTTGTGCCTCTGAACAGCAGGAGGGGGCTCCTGAGCACTGTCCCCGCACAGGACCAGCTCCAGCTCTTCCTCCAGCCAGCCCTTAACTCTTCCGCCCTTTCTTCCTCCTCCACTCGCAGGGGGTCTGGATTCCCACCTTCGGCTCCTTTGACATCATCTCCAAGGAGATCAGGATGGAGAACAAGACCGTGACCCTGTGCTGGCCCGTGTTTCAACTGGCCAGCAACCTCATTGCAGTGCACCACCTCAGGTCCCGCAGGGGGTCCCTGCCAGGTAGGAGGGGGGATGAAACCCTTGCTGGCTTCATGGATGGGGCAAACAGGGCCACCACCTCCCTTCTCAGAAGCAGACCTCCCCCTCTGAGGAGCCCGTCCAAACGCGGGGCCGTTCTGGATGATGTCCCTGAGAAGCAGTTCTAGGTGGAAGAGCAACCTTATCATCAACCCCATCCCTGGTATTTTCTCAGTTGACAGGAAGGTGGAGGCCCTGAAGAGCAGCCAGGTGGCCGCAGCCGCCTCTGTGAGCTGGAAGACAGCACAGAAGTGCATCCAAAGCACCGTGTCACTGCTCTCCAGCTGCCTGCAGAATGGGGAGAACGTGGCTGTGGTTCTGAAGGATGTTGGAGTGCTGCTCATTGACGGGCTGACCTTCCAAATGAAGTTCTATTACGACTTCCTCGAGAAGCTGTCGGGGAAAGAGAACTTCAGGAGAGCCGTCCGCAAGGTGAGCCGTAGGTTTCTCCATAGCCCGGGCAGTGCCGTGAGCCTCACTCAGCCCGCACATGGCCCACCAGGACCTGGGCAGCTGCTCGAGCCGTGCAGGTGCTGCGGTGCTGTCAGCTCTCCCTGCCTCGGGCTCCTCGTGTCCCCAGTGCCTCAGCCATGACCAGGACATCTCACAACCTCCCTGTTCCTCCCCTGCAGGCCCCCTCGCTGCTGGACATGGGGGTATCCCATGTGACACCGGTGGCTTCCCTGGTGTTCTCTGGATGCCTTGTTGTCTTTCCCAAGTGAGTATTTTCTGCTGCTTGATGCAGCTGCTCAGCTCTCATTCTGTAGCACTTGTGCCTCGTGTCTGTCAGTGTCCTGCCCAGGAAGATGTGCCAGAGAATCACAGAATGATTGGAGCAGGACGGGAAAAAAAGAGCACCCGGTCCCACTGCCCTGTGGGGAACAGGGACACCTAGCTCCAAATGAAGTTGCTCTGAGCCTGGTCCAGCCAGGCCTTGAATGCCTGTCCAGGCACCCAGCTGCTCTCTGGGCAAGACATCCCAGTGCCTCAGCACCCTCCAGCCAAAACCTTCCTCCCATCCAAAGCCAGTCTTCCCTCTTTCCGCCTGAAACTGTTTCCCCTCCTCCTATCCCAAGTGACCCTGCTAACGGCTTTAGAAAGCCTTCATGCAGCATGAAAACATGCTGGTGAGCAGACAAGCAGAGCGAGCGGCAAGGATTGCTGTTGCACTGTCACACCGCTCACTGCCTTTTCCTCGCTTCCAGGTTTCAAATGGAGTTGGTCCCCAAACTGCCGCCCCTGATACGCCGCCAGTCCTCCGGGAGCTTCTCTGGGTCAGGGAAAGCAACCAAAGTAGAGACTTTGCCACCTCTTACTGGGGGCAAGAAAGGTAAAGTGGCTTCCAGCTCCTTTCCACGGCACAGGCAATCAACTGGAGGTGGGCAGTCCCTTGCTGACCATCAGCCCAGGGCTCTGATGTGCATCAAACCTTTGTGCCAGCTCAGCACGGCCTCTTCCCCTTAGGTTATGGCTGGCCAGTCCAAAAGGAAGGTGCAGGGTGTGACGTACCCCCATCCCTGGCTATGGCAGGAGGATGTGGGGATCTCAGGCCCTGCCCTCCCCCACTGGGAGGGCAGGGACCTCAAAAGTCACCCTGCTGCCTTACTGTCACCAGACAGCTCCTCTTTCCCAAACCCAGCATCCCTCCTGCAGCCCCAAAGCAGACCTGAACTGCAGAGAGGAGGAGTGGGGACAGAGATGGTTTCAGGGCAGGTTCTGGGAACAGGCCTGAGTGCTGCTTGTGAGCGAGCCAAAGGCTTGATGGCGAATCTCCTCTTCCTTCCCAACTGCAGTAAGATTTGACAAGACTCCAACCTTCATCAGACGCCTGAGCACTGCAAGTGTTGATGGAGGGCAGTTGCGAAAGATAAAGAACAGACTGCGGAGGGAGAGCATCGCCTGCAGGTGAGGCTGGAGGCTGTGGGATGGGTTGTGCGTGGAGGTGACCCAACGAGAGCCCATTCCCTAACACCAAAGGGTCGCTGCTTGTTTGTGGTCGCCCGAGAGTGCTGGGATGGGGATGCCAGGATCCCCCCAGCTCACAGGGCTGGCCCCTCTCCACATCTCCGGAGAGCCCCGGGGCAGCCGGTCAGCTGTCTGTGGGGAAGGCTGCATTACAGCCCAGGGTCCTGGCTCAGTCTTGAGGGATGCAGCCCCAAAGCCATCAGCCACTCAGGCGGACCCCTCCCGCTCTGTCCTTTCAGTGTTCTGCCACCCATCCGGGCAGTGCATGCAGCCCCACAGCAGCCGATGAGCTGCCAGCTGCAGGACCATGAGGAAACGGATAACCAAGAAGGGCTGGGCCGAACAAGACGGGTCAAGTTCCTCGATGAAGAAGGAGAAGCAGAGGAAGCCCAGCATGAGGGTGCGCTGCCCGAACTGCAGGAAGATGAGACCCCAGACAAACCATCCAAGCTGGCGCTTCGGGCATGTGACTCGGTGACACTTCTGAGGAAGAGGGTTGAGAAGAGCAGGGAAGAGTGGGAACAAGCCAAGGAAATGGCAGCAGCAACATCCCGTGGTGAGACCAGCCTGCCCGAGGAGTCCTGCGACAGATCTGGATTTCTGCCTCCCATAAGGGAAAAAACGGGGTCTCCCACTAAAAAGATGGCGGCAGCAACATCTCATGGTGAGCCCAGCTTGCCCAAGGAGCCCTCTGTTGTCCCATCTGGGTTGCTGCCACCCATAAAGGAAGAAACGAGGTCTCCCACGCAAGAGATGGCAGCAGCAGCATCTCGTGCTGAGTCCAGCCTACCCAAGGAGTCCTCAACCATCAGATCTGGATTTCTGCCTCCCATAAGGAAAGAAACGGGGTCTCCCAGACGTCAGTCTCCAAAGACTGAAGCCCCACCCCGCAGGAAGAGCCCACCCAACACACGCTGATGGGGGCATGGGGTGCCCAGGACAGACAGAGCTCCACTGGTGGCTGCAAAACAGCTGCTGAGTCCATTAGTGCCATTGAGACCCATCTGTGTCGTTCCTGCATGCCACCTCCTTGAAGAAAATCAAAGGAACAAGGAGAGCGACTGAGGACTCTTGCAAGACCCCTTGCCTCTGGGAGATGCTTAGGAACAAAACCCTACAGCTGGAAGTGTTTTCAAGGCAAGGGATAAAGACTGTCATGGCTTGCTAATTTTTGCTATTGCTCTTTTACATCACAACATCTTACTTAATATACAAATCTACACACAAATAAACCATCATCAAAACACCTTACGCACTTGGGTCTGTATGCATATATATAGACTGGAGTTACCAACTGCTCTCCCCCAGCATCAAATTCCCTTGTGGTACACACTGAGCATCCCCATCATTCTGCAGCACCCACCGAGTGCACCCAGCTCCCTGGGCAAAAGCAGTTCCAGGGAGAGGTTTGCCCTTTCCAGAGGCTGGAAGGACCCAAACTGCTTTTCCCAACATGCTCTTTACATGCACTGCAGGGACTTTATCTCCCTCTACAGTGTGCAGGGGGCTGGATTGGCTAGGACCATCACGACTGACAGATCCTCTAGTACTGACCAACCAAGTGGCTTCTTCCCAATTCTTCTCCAAGTGCTTGAATGTTCCACCACCCATTGCTTTCAGCATAGCTTTCAACAACCCATTGTATCTTTCAGTCTTACCAGAGCTGGTGTATGGTAGGGGATATGATAAACCCCCTCAGTGCCATGATCTTTGGCCCAAGTATTTATAAGGGAATGTTTGCAAGGAGTCCCATTATCAGACTCAGTTCTTTCTGGGGTGCCATGTCGCCACAGGACTTGTTTCTCAAGACCCAATTTGGTGTCTCTGCTGCCATCTGTCGCATGGCAACCACGTGGAACGAAGATCCCAGAAACACACACATCTCTGTCATGGTGTTATCTGGATCAATCTGCCCGTGACAGGGGTGGGGAAGGAGGGGCAGTAGGGCTGTGGGGCCCCCGACAAATGGGAAGGGAATAGGGAAAGGGGTAGGGAGATGGGAGCTGGGCACAAGGAAACAAAGAGAGCAGCAGCAACAATCTAAGGAGGAAAACTTCTTTCACTAACTATGATCAGGGAATGCAAGGTAACCCAGGCCCCACAGGCCGGACAGCCGGCTTCTAGCCTGGCAGGGAGCCTCGGACAGGATGGGTTTTGGCCTGGCAGGGACCTCGGCCTGCAGGCTTTTGGCCTGGAAGGGCTTCCCCGGCCTGCAGGCCTTTGACCTGGCAGTGCCCCCCAGACCAGACAGCTGGCTTTTAGCCTGGCAGGGGCCCCCTAACCGGATTACCAGCTTCAGGCCTGACAAGGTAGCCCCCAACTTTGTGGCTGGCTTTTGGCCTCACAGGCCCAGCGGGTCAGTCAGCCATTTTGTTGCCAGGCAGTGAGCCCCAGGCAGGCTGGATGTTGGCCTGGTAGGAATCCCCAAGCCGGCCAGCCAGCTTTTGGCCTTGCCAGTGTTTGCTGGCCGGCGGCAGGCTCTTGGCCTGGCAGGGCTTCCCTAGTCGGCCTTTGGTGCCCTGCAACTATCTGACCAGATGGCTTTCACCCGAGGGCCTTCCTTGCCAGCTGGCTTTTGGCCTGGCTGGGACCCCATGTGCCAGCAGGCCGGCTATTGGCCTGGCAGGGCCCACTCAAGCCACCCGGCTGGCATTTGACCTGGTATGGCGCCTTGGGACAGCTGGGTTTTGGCCTAGCAGGGACTCCACAGGCCAGCCAGCTGGTTCTATCCCGGCAGGGACTCCTGGGTCTGCCAGCTGGGTTTTGGCCATGCAGGGCTTCCCTGTCTGGACGGCCAGCTTTCATCAGAGATTCGAGATCTTTCTCAAGGGCTGAGCCCAGCCTGTCTCCAGAGCCCCAAGACACAGCATCCAGGCAGCCACTTCTGGCCTGGGGCTCACTCCAACTTCTCGGACAAAGGGCACAGAAGATCAGGCCCAGAAGGGCCCGCCCAGCCAGCCTGCCGCCTTTTGGCCTGGCAGGTTTGGGGCCTGGCAGGGCTTCCCTGGGTCCGCCGGGTTTTTGTCTGGCAGGGCCCTCTGTGCCGGCTGCTTGGCTTCTGGCGTGGCAGGGCACCCTGGTTCCTGTTCAGCTTTTGGCCTGGCAGGGTTCCCCTGGGCCCCCCATTTCACAGGGCTGGCCCCTCTCCACATCTCCGGAGAGCCCCGGGGCAGCCGGTCAGCTGTCTGTGGGGAAGGCTGCATTACAGCACAGGCTCCTGGCTCAGCCTTGAGGGATGCGGCCCCAAAGCCATCAGCCACTCATGCGGACCCCTCCCGCTCTGTCCTTTCAGTGTTCTTGATCACATAAAGAACGAGCACGTGATCCTAGACAGCCAGCATGGCTTCACCAGGGGAAGGTCATGCTTAACTAATCTTGTGACCTTCTATGATGGAGTGACGGCGTTGGTGGACGAAGGGAAGGCGACCGATGTCATTTACCTGGACCTGAGCAAGGCCTTTGACATGGTCCCCCATCACATCCTCATCTCCAAATTGGAGGGAAGTGGATTTGATGGGTGGACAACTCGATGGATAAGCAATTGGTTGAAAGGCTGCAGACAGAGGGTGGTGGTCAATGGCTCTATGTCCAGGTGGAGGCCGGCAACGAGCGGTGTCCCCCAAGGGTCTGTCTTGGGACCGGTGCTCTTTAACATCTTTATTAATGACATCGATGAGGGAATGGAGTGCAACCTCAGCAAGTTTGCTGACGACACCAAGCTGAGTGGTGCAGTCGATACGGTGGAGGGAACGGATGCCATTCAGAGGGACCTCGACAGGCTGGAAAGCTGGGCTCAGATAAACCTAATGAGGTTCAACACGGCAAAGTGCAAGGTTTTGCACTTGGGCCGGAAGAACCCCAGGCACCTGTACAGGCTGGGAGGAGTTGTCCTTGAGAGCAGCTCGGCAGAGAAAGACCTGGGGGTCCTGATGGACGAGAGACTCAACATGAGCCAGCAGTGCGCTCTGGCGGCTCGGAAGGCAAATGGGATCCTGGGCTCCATCAGGAGAGGGGTGGTCAGCAGGGATGGGGAGGTGATTGTCCCTCTCTACTCTGCTCTTGTGAGGCCCCATCTGGAGTACTGTGTCCAGGTGTGGGGCCCTCAGTACAAAAAAGATACGGAGATTTTGGCAAGGGTCCAGAGGAGGGCCACGAAGATGATCAGGGGGCTGGAGCACCTCCCCTATGAGGACAGGCTGAGGGAGTTGGGTTTGTTCAGCCTGGAGAAGAGAAGGTTGCGGGGTGACCTCATTGCAGCCTTTCAATACCTGAAGGGAACCTATAACCAGGAGGGGAGTAAACTCTTGGAAAGGGCTGATAATAGCAGGACTAGGGGAAATGGTTTTAAGTTAAAAGAGGGAAGATTTAGGTTGGATGTTAGGGGGAAGTTCTTTACTAGGAGAGTGGTTAGGCCCTGGAACAGGCTGCCCAGGGAGGCTGTGGATGCCCCGTCCTTGGAGGTGTTCAAGACCAGGTTGGACAGGGCTCTGGGCAACCTGATCTAGTAAAGGCGTATGTTGGTGGCCCTGCCAGGCAGGGGGTTGGAACTACATGATCCTTGAGGTCCCTTCCAACCCGGGTCATTCTGTGATTCCGCCACCCATCCGGGCAGTGCCTGCAGCCCCAGAGCTGCAGGTCAGCGGCAGCTCAGTTCTGCCCCCCCATCTCTCATTAATCAGCTGCTCATCCGGCCGGCGCCGGCCTCTCATTGGTCAGAGGCTCATGCGGACCTCCCCCGGGTTCTCATTGGTTAGCGGCATTGCCGACGCGCGTCGCCGTCTCATTGGTCGGCGACAGCGCCAACGGCTCTGATTGGCTTAGGCTCCATGCTGAGGCGGGAGCGGCCGCCATCTTGCGGCTCGGGGCCGCCCGGCTCTCCCCTCATTTGGCTGCAGCCGCTGCTTGCCAGAGCTGTGCGGGCAGCACCGAGACGGAACCGCGGCACGACGGGAGCGGTGCTGAGGATGGCGGCGCCGGAGCTGTGCGGGAGAACGGCTCCGGGCCGGGGAGAGGAAGCGGTGCCCGGCGGGGCTGAGGTGGGATGTGGGTGTAGGGGGCAGCGGGGGAGGAGTGGGGGGGAAGGGGGAGGTGAGGGGGGTGTGGGGTAATGTGGGGCTGTGGGGGGTCTGTAGGGTAACATGGGGGTATGGAGTAATATGGGGCTATGCCAGGGGGGGTATAGGGTAAAACAGGGCTGTGGGTGGCAGTGGGATGGATATAGGGGTGAATAGAGGGGGATATAGTGGGGTTGTAGTGGGCTGTGTGGGGATACCAAGGGATGTGAGGAAATGGGTGGCAGTGAGCGGAATGTGGGGTCTGCCGGTGGCTGTAGGGGGATATGGGGATATCA